>NC_063196.1:14086284-14281284 GCF_017589495.1 Alosa alosa
ACCCATTACATGTTATAAAACACCTGTTGATATTAGATATTGTATGTTATTGTTATTGTCAAATGTTTAAAAACACCAGCGATATTCACTACATACCTTTTCTGCCTCTTTTGAGAAGGACTGAAATTTGTAACATGTAACAAATTTAACACATATAAATAAAGTCAATTCATTCTGTACTGAATTGAATCATAACCATAAAGATGATGATGATCTCTACCATCTAAACAGTGATTAACATGATAAAAGATCACAACCTCGGCCTTTGCCAGCTTGTCTCCATACACAGAGATACCCACATATGAACTTAGGTCTGTTTACACTGCAGTGTCCATGTATATCCACATATGAACTTAGGTCTGTTTTACACTGCAGTGTCCATGTATATCCACATATCAATTTAGGCCTGTTTTAACACTACAGACTTTGCCATGTGTGTGGCAGATGCATTACTATACCTGATTGATTTTTTGATTTTCATGTTAGTGTCCATGTTAAAGGTTACAGCATTTACACTGTCTGTGTGAGACACACATCCCAGAATCAACATCAACATCCTCTGATGAGACTCTCTGCCTCTCTCATTGAACTGTGAGCCGATCCTCATTGCATGTGTCTGCATCATGGTCTGTGTCTGATTCTGTGAGAGAGAAAGAGATTGAGAGAGAGAGAGAGAGAGAGAGGAGGTGGAAGATGGATATCTTAGCAGAGATAACCCCACTGCTCATAAAGAGTTACCATGGAGACAGATGTAATGATAAGCAGTCACACGTCTGACACCTAAATAAATCCCACAGTGCTCATGTATGGCTAAACCTGACACACAAACACACGCACACACACTCTCATACACACACACACACACCACCACCACCACATATAGCACAAACCATCAGATCATTGCATCGCCCCCCCGTGTCTGTGTGTGTGTGTGTGTGTGTGTTTGTGTGTTTCTATGTGTGTGTGTGTAATGGTTTGAAATGGAGCGTCTGTGTGTGTGTGTGTGTGTGTGTGTGTGTGTGTTTCTATGTGTGTGTGTAATGGTTTGAAAGGGAGTGTCTGTGCCTGCCACAGTACATTTCTTACCTTCCCCACCATCTCCCTGCTTCCTTCCTTCCTGTCTGAATGTGTGTCTGTTTGTGTGTTTGTTGTGTGTATGGTGTTTAATCATTCAAGTTGAAAGTACATGTCTTTTTCTGTTTTCACCTCCACCTTTCTCTCTCAAACACACATCTGTAAGTATCGGTGTTATGGAGAACAGTGACTGTAGTGAAGGGGCTCCATAGAGAGTTCACTCATGTGTGGTGGTGAATTTTGACTGGCCCTCTCCAAGCCTGTCTGGCCCAGGAGAGAAAAGACAGACACAGAGAGAGAGAGAGAGAAAGAGAGAGAGAGAGACTCCCAGAGATGACTCACTGGCCTGTCATGAGGAGAGTTAATTTCCGGATCTTTCCGTATCATCGCTGTTGGTGCTGCAATCGTCCTGCAGTGTGGGTGAAGCGGAGAGTCAAGCTTGGAGTCCTTAACAACGCTGCACTCGCCGCATGGAGGTGAACCGAGTCAGCGGACGCTCCAAAACTCATGTGGGGCAGAGATGCACACGCATGTAGGGCCTACGTGTGTACACACACACACACACATACACACACACATTTACACACACGCATATACACACACACTCATACAAACACACACACACACCACCACATATAGCACAAACACATCAGACCATTACATGACACATTGTGTAATTTGTCGCTTGAATGTCTAAATAAAACAAACTTGAAACTTGAACCCCAACCCCCACACACACACACACACACACACACACACTCACACTGAGTCTCCAAGGAGTCCCCATCTGTTACACTGCAGCAGCAGCAGCTCTGCTTCAAAGCCAGAGGCATCTAAACCCTAACATCTAACCAGCAGAAGCAGGCGAACATAAAGTACTTCAGTAGAGTAAATCATTACAGGCCAGTTTGATGTTATTGTGTACTAAGTATGCACACATCTTTCTCAACACCTAAGGGCATGCGTGTGTGTGTGTGCGCGCTCACATAAGTAAACTTACAATGTATGGCTGTATTAATATGAATGCATGTACTTATGTAAGGCAATGCATGTGGATGGATGGATGGATGATGGGTGTGGATAGATAGATAGATAGATAGATAGATAGATAGATAGATAGATAGATGCAGCAGAGTATTTGGCAAAAGCAAAAATTATGTTCAAGAGGGAGGTTGTTGCCCATGTTTGTGCCTGACGGGTGCCAGCAGCATGCTCCAGGGTGCCAGTTTGGCATGCCTTAGAGAGGTGAACGGCGGGCATAGCAGGTCGGAGAATTCGGTGAGAGCGCGGCACGTCTGCTAGTGCTCCATCTGGCCCGAGAGCGTCTGCGATGGCACGCACTCCCGCGCACCCACAGCCCGGGCGCCATCTGCCAGCGGGACGGATGGGTAAAGGCTGGCGCAGGGCACAGAGCCGTGGCCGTGGAGTCAGGGGGCCCCAGGGGGTTGACAGGAGGACCTGCACCTGCTGCTGGACCGCTGGGCTGGACCCTCGGTGCACGGAGCGCTGCCCGTGGACACAGCCACAGCCGTTACAGACTGTTCCCCTCCCCGCGGTCCGACATGAGCAGAATAAGTAAAAATCACGGAGGCAGCGAATGTGAGAGCATCCGATGTTCTCTCGCTCCGATAGTTCTATCTTCTCCAGCAGCTGCTCGAGGAAGTCCACTCTTGACCTCCATGTCAAATTGGAACAACACAATCGTAAAACGGAGAAGCGGTGTTTAGAATGGATCTACATAAACATTAATGTCTGTCACCAAGTCATTAACAGCATGTAAGCCTAGTAGGCTAGACCTGCTGAAGAGGCAATCAAAACTTTGTCCTTTTTTTGTCCAAAATCTGTCTTGTTAGCCACTGCCCCATGACTGAGGATAATGTTTCTAGCCTACTGAACTTGAGGGCTAAAATAAAGCTTTTTTGGTGCATTTCCAAGCAACCTTAGAAACACACACACACACACTTGAATTTAAACATGTGTTGTGCACATTCTGCGAATTGTTCCCTCTGGTGGCCTGAAGGCTGTATAGACCGTCCAGTCCAAACATGGATTTGGTTTCCAAATGGCACGCATCTTCACTATAGAGCCGAGCATGTCCTTTGGTAAAGCTGGAAAGAGATACAAGCAAGTAATGAGCATGTTGATACTTTTCTTCTCACTGGCCTTTTTCTCATTCACAGGCCCATAGACATGCCCTCAAACCACAGGTGACTTTAAGCAGCAGCACACCAGCATTTGTATTTTGATCAAATTGTGCATCAATGTCAAAAGGTCTCCACATGTGTTAGCCAGATAGGAGGCCTTCCATGTAGTTTGCCTACTCAGAGTTCAAATCTTATCAATTTCAGAGAAGCCTGAAGACAAAAACTACAGGCCTGAAGCGGGTGCATTGACAGGATGATGCAGCAGGCAGAAGTGCATTTTCACTAGCTGGCACCAGTTTGATCCGCAGGTCTTTGCTTATCATAACTTTCAAACACCCTGTGTGCCCTGACATACTCAAACATCCCCATGGCAGGGTCTCTTCTCTCTCTCCCCTTACATGGGTGAAGAGGCCTGGTCTGTCTCAGAGATCTGGACACAGATGGCATTGGTGGGGGTAGTGTGTGTCTGTGTGGGGTGATGCATGAATTGATGATGATGTGTGAGTGTGTGTGGGGAAGCAGGAGGTGCAGCTGGTGACAGATGCCAGCACCAGCACCAGCCCTGTCTCCACACACACACACACACACACACACGCATTCATGCCCCAGGGCACAGCATGGATGAGACGTCGTGCCAGATGCCCAGATGCAGCTCCCCTAGTGCCACACCAGAACCCTACACACACACACACACACACACACAGCTCAACTGCAAACTACAAACATCTCTTCACATACTATTTGTATGTCTACTATCTGTAGTGGAATGCAGAGTTTAAAAGCAGGATAAGTATGCATGCACAATGGAAAGGGTTCCAGTTATGTAGCTTCTTATAACTTGGTAATGGCTTAGGCAAATGGCCTCACATGATACCAAGCATAAATATGGGGCGGTGGTAGTGTAGTGGTTAAGGAACTGGGCTAGCGTGCAGTAGCCTGAAATTTGTGGGCTCAATTCCCGGCTTCCACCATTGTGCCCTTGAGCAAGGCACTTAACCCCAAGTTGCTCCGGGGACAATGTAATCCCTTGTAATATAGTTGACATATGTAATTGTCATAATATTATGTATTATGTCACTTTGGACAATAGTGTCTGCTAAATGAATAAATGTAATTGAAAATGAAAAAAGTATTTCCACACTAAAATTAAAATAACAACATGGCAAAAACCTCAAGCATCAGAAATAGAATAGGTCTAAACAGGGCATGGAGCTCAAATTCCTTTTTTTAAAACTGGTAACAAATACGCCTTTAAAAAAAAAAAAGAAAAAAGATTATCACCTGTCTACGTGGCTGAGCTCACTTAACTGAGCATGCAAGATTATGTCAGGTTAGTAGGCTACGGGGAGGTTAATTTTCAATATAATTTATCATTTTAAACAAGACCAGCTTGCAAACACACCTTGCACCAAACTGAATCTCTGTGGAGTGTGTCCACATGTCTGGACTACACTAACGGCTCCTACACACAGTTGCGTTCAGTCAACGCATGCCAGTGGGTGTTCCCGCCGGTAGCTATGCAAATGACTTGAAGTATAACCGTAATTTGATTGGTTGGTGCTGTCCGTCGATTGGCTTGATTGGCCGGTGTCATCTGTCGGTGCAGCAACAGCTGAACTTCTTAACGCGAGCGACGGGAGAAACGCGACGCAACGGACCCACAATTCAGTTCGGCAACGGATGACGTGAGCCCATGTAAAGTGAATAGGATGCGTCTCCAGCAACGCAACGCACGCAATGCAACTGTGTGTAGGAGCCGTTAGAGTAGTGATCCAAGAGCCTCACAGACAGCCACAAGATAAGAACTGGGTGGTATATACTACAAAGTCAGATTAGAGATACATTGAATAGTCTGAAGTGTGTTCAAATCTGATAAGAGTCAAATGCTCCTGCCAGGGTTTCTAAAGCTCAATGTTTTTGAGTAAAAATGATCAATTCTTCATTTTAAAATGTAAACAAAATGGCGAGAAATGTGACAATAGGCACAATAGTTTGCCTTCACTCATTGAATTTCAACACATCTCAGGCTTTAGTCTCAAAATACCCCTTATATCGAATCGCAGTATAACGGCGCCTTTGTAGTCAAGGAGACATGGCAAATGAATCTTAACAGAGTTTAATACAGACGCTCATCAACAGTCCAGCTCGCCATCAAACATGTTCTACTATGACCAGTGTTCGGCTTTCCAGCCCAGCTCATGAAAACAAACAAACAAAAACTACAAACATGGCAGCTAAAATGGAGTGACGTTTTATGCCCCTACTTGGCATGTTGCACAACAATCATCAGTTTGAATAGAACGGTGAACATGATTTACAGTATAGCAGGAAACAGAACAGAAAAAAAATTATAAAAAAAAAAAAAAAAAAACACTGCAAATTTGCAAGAAACAGTCGATGACTAAATAGACAGCAGTAGGCCGAACATGCAATGAATCTTTATGTGGTCTGACTAGTTTGTTCATGGACATCATTAAAAGTGAAAAAACAACCTAAAACAATTTTGCTGTAATAACTTCAGTTGCCTTACTAACTCTGAAATACACCACAACATTAAAATATGGGTCTACCCCATATTAAATCAGAGCAAAATGTCTCGATTGGATGGAAGCTGGTCCACGGAGCAGTGACCTAAACTTCAAAAGACTTAAGATTATTCATGATGGACTTACTATTCATGAGGAATTGTAATGTACTGCTTTTGGCTTTGGAGCAAAGGACATTTAACAGCCTTCATGAGGGTGTAGTTGAGGAGGAGGCGAGGAATGGACCCAAAGGCCATCTGTTTACACTTGGTGCCGATATTTTTATAGGTGTTCAAAAACATAATAAAAACTACAAATCGAGTGACATTAATTTAGCGGACTCAAATCTCTAGCTACTATGTATGCTAGTACAGACTTAAAAAAAAACTCCTACAAGGTAAGGAGTGAGAAAAAATAAAAACAAACATATATCTTTACAGAGAACATGTAAACAAACATTCCCACTAGAACATGGTGACTAGCTTGAGCTCTCTTCTCTATATAATTTTTTTTTTTTTTTTTTAACATCCTCACTATGGGCAACAATCTTCCGGAATGGGGGATTTTTACGTCCATGTCTAATTTGGTTTCTCTCTGATGCTACAGTCATTGGCAGTCCAATGCTGGTTCTCCTTGATCGATAGTCTTTCTGTGATTCACAGTCACAGATCAATGTTACTAAGTCCTTGTTTTTTTTTTTTTTTTCCTGTGATTCCACACAACAAGCATGCTTCCACTGTAACCATACTTCTTTTGAGTCACTGAATGTGAATTACAATCATTCTCCTTCTGACCCACTCACTTTCATTCTCCTTTTGCCATCCTTTCTAACAGTCTTCTTTTTCAGTCCTTCCCATTCAATTTCCTCATTCATTCACTGTCTGTTTTTTCTCTCCACTCTCTCGTCCTGCGGTGTGGTTTGGGACATGCTCCTTCGCTCTAGCAGGCCTAAAAGCCTGGGGTTCTAGTTGAATCCCAGCCCTGCGCCTTTGGGCCTTTGGTGGGCTCGGACAGGCTCAGTGATGCCTCTGCCCTCGGGTCCCAGGCCGGAGCCAGGGTTCCAGCCCATGCTCTGCAGCATACGGTTCCCCATGTTGGAATCTGGAATTGGAGGAGCGTTCTCACCCACAGTTCCTAGAATCAGGAGAAAAGACAGGAGTCATACTTGTGCATATTTGGGGCAGCCGTGGCCTACTGGTTAGGGGTTCGAGCTTGTAACCGAAGGGTTGCTGGTTCGATCTCCGACCAGTAGGAAAAATGTGGGCGGGGGAAGTTGTAGAGCACATCCGCGTCTGAAGTGCCCTTGAGCAAGGCACCTAACCCCTCACTGCTCCCCTCAATGCATTTCAATATCGATGTGATTAACATTTCACATGGAGATGTTATGAACCAAAAGCTGAACTATGCAATTCATCTGTATATAGAATTATGATTACTTGGCATACTCTTTTGTCAACAGAGACTACCATCAAAAGAGAACATCCTTAACATAATGGCATAATGAAACATCAATGCAAGATTGTTGAAATGATACAATGCGTAAACGCGTGGTTGTCTCTGCCCAGTCTGATTATTACAGTCGAGGGGCAAATCAAGGAAATGGGCAAAAACTGGGCCCCAGCAGTGGCACGACTGGCTGGGGCACCTGCACCGTACGCCGGCGACCCAGGTTCGATTCCCGCCCCGTGGTCCTTTCCGGATCCCACCCCGACTCTATCTCCCACTCACTTCCTGTCAATCTCCACTATCCTATCTGATTAAAGACATAAAAAGCCCAAAAAAAAAAACTGGGCAAAAAGCTGAGCGTCTTGTGATGGGCTCCCACTTCTCTCCACTTGTTGTAGTTGCACTGTTATGAGAGTATAACATGGAGCTGCCTGATTGGTTAATGTAATAGGAAATGCACCTGTGGTGGCTGGGGCCCCCATTGGTGCTGCCTTCCTCCGCCTCTTCACATCCCCTGTGCATAAGGAGCCTAGGTGACCACTCGTCTGTCTGGGGACACAACAAACAAAAAAGTAAATAAACCATCAACACAACCACAAGAAGATTTGTGGCCTGTAAAATTCACCGTTCCTGCAACACTGAACTGGATGTGACTCCCCATCCCATCAACAACCCAAGCCCACTTCAGATATTTAGCTGCACTGCCCTCGAATGGTCAGATAGTGCATTACACCCAACTAAGAGTAACAATTTGCATCTTCATGTATATTTTTGTTTATGTATGTTTTGTATACTGCATCTATGTGTAACATTTTCCAACAAGGCATTTATATTTGATAAAACAGTGACACTAAGGTGGGGATCACATTGGCCAGCGGCAGGCGGCAGTGGCAAGCGTAATGCAACGCTCAGATCATAATAAGTTCTATCTACCTACCTCTGCAACTGGCTACTGGACTTTCCCTGTCAGAGGCCCCAAGTAGTACGTGTTGGCAACAATACCTCAAGCAGCATCACACTGAGCAATCCCAAGTAACACAAACAGCTTGTCTTAACTGACAATTGAATACTCTTGCGTTCAGCAAGACCAAAGAGATTGTTGAAAGTTGAACCAAGTTCAAGACTCCAGCTTATTCAACTTCCCTGAAAACTCAGGCGCTCCACCAGCCACCGACCACATTCTACCGCCTGCTGTAATAAGCTGTGTGGGGCGGAAGCTGCACTGAATACAACAGGACCATAGAGAACAATAGGAAACCCCCGCCACAATCTGTTTGATCCTGCCCTCTGGGAAGAGGTACAGAAGCCCGCGCCCCCTGCACTACCAGACTCACCAACAGCTTCATACACCAAGCCGTATGGATGCTGAACTCTCTCCTCCCTCCCCTCCACCCCTCAGCTACATAACATCCTGGACATTGGACCCAAAAAATGGCTGCCTGCACTACTCCACTTGCACACTTTGCACACTTGCCACTGGCCAGTGTGATCCCCGCCTAAGGGCCCTGATTGAAATGGTGGACAAAGTGCAAAGTCTATTAAAAAAGCAAAGTTCTTGTGCATGAACTATAGCTAGTGTGTCACGACTCATCATGTTTGTGGTTTGTGTTGTTATTAAATTAGCTTCGGTTAAACTTAAGAGTTTGCACTATGCCCATCATTCAAATTAGAACCTCAAGTGGTTCAAAAGACTTCATGTGCTGAGCATTATGGCAGGTAAAGAAAAATAACTTCTGTCTGTGAAGCTGCACAGCTGTTGAAGGCAGTAGGCAGCTTCCCAGAGTGCTTTGGGGCAGGTGACCTGACTGAGGGAGGGGGTACAAAGGTTTTTTTCATTATCTTTTTTTGCGGTTAATACCTGCTGGCAGTTTTTAACGAGCAGCTTCTACGGTGCCCCCGATCTGTCCTTGAGTCCCAGTGCAGCTTCAAGTGCAAGCAAGAACATGCAGCACACACACACACAGAAAGAGAGAGTGAGAAAGAAAGACAGAAAGAAAAAAAGAGAGAGGGAAACATTATAAAATATACAGACATTGATCTTTATGAAGACATAGTCCTTTGGCTAGCTTGTTTCAGTAGTTTGTAGTGTGTACAAGTCTGTTAAATCTTTTGTAACCACAGAGCTATAATCTAAATATGATCTGCAAGTCATACAATAACCAAAATATCATCAACTGCTAACAGTTGACTGCTACAGACTGTATATATCAAATATCATCAACTGCAACAGAGCTAACAGAAACACAGTTGTACAGCATATTTTAGGAAGAGAAGAACATGTCATTGGCTAAATTAAATGAGTACTGAGATGAGATATTGGAAAGATGGCAGCACACAGATCTCATGCTCCTACCTGGCTGTGGTCTCTCCTGGATGCTGGATTAAACCAGGGTCTGCTGGAGAGTGAGAGAGCACAACAATCAACAACAACAACAACAACAACAAAAACTACAACAACAACACATTGCATTACACATTTATAGGGCACTTTTCAAGGCATCCAAGGGGCTTTACAGTGAAGAATGAACCTCACTATCCACCTCCAAGTGTAGCACAACACAAACATCTTTTAATTCAGCCTCAATCTCCGCTAACATTACCCCATCAGGCTCGCTTAAAATAATTATTTAGGAAGACTGTCATAATCAACATCAATCGCAACCATTCCATCATTATCTGTAAAACCTGTTTACAGTAAGGTAGGAATGAAGACATATGTGTGCGAGGACACACTGTGGCTGAAAGAGGTGAGAGGACTGAGAGCTACTCACTCATGAGGGTCCTGGGACAGCCGACCCAGTCTGTCCATGCAGCCTGGTCCAGCAGAGCCGCCCTAAAGAGAAAGGGAGGGAGGGAGAGCGAGATAGAGGGAGGAAGGGGGGAGGAGAGGGAGAGAGAGAGAGAGAGAGAGAGAGAGAGAGAGTGGGTCTTGTTTGATCTTGGTTTACATATATTAAGCATCAGGATGGACTGGTGGTGCACAATTGATTGAAGTTCAATATTAAACTGAGGGGCCCTATATCTGCTGGTTTAAAGGTAACAATTCAAAATCACTATTTAAAAGAAAACGCCAACTTCTTGGGAAATTAGCCTATTTGCCATATACCCCTGAATTAGATAAGAGGATGCATATCTTTCTCTTCACTGTGCGTGCAATAACCCAGCCAGACACCGTTAGCCCAGCTAGCATAATGCACTGGAAATGGGTAAGACCAATTAGCCTACAGCTAGCCTGTGAGTTAGACCATTTAGCCTTGAGGGGGGCCTTACCTGTGAGTGCTGGGGCCCTGACGGACCAGACGCCCCGCCCTGCAAACGACTCAACCTGGCCTGGAACCCTGGGGTGGGGGACATCAGAGAGACAGTGGGGGGTGTGGGTGAGGGAGAGGAAACTTTTTGGTAGGAGTATGCATGAGCTGACAAGGTAAGTTATGTGTTCAATTCACCCGTTTGCTGGTATATAGACAAAGCACACACACACACACACACACACACACACACACACACACACACACACCTCTCTGTGCATCCTTAGACATGATAGGGAAAGATCCGGTGAGGATGCTGTTGAAGACGGGGTCATTGAGGTCGAGCTCCGCCGCGTCCCTCTCCCACCAGGGCACGACACCCGCAATGCCACACGCTCCGCCAGGCTCGCCATCATAGAACCAGTCACTTTGCTCGTCATCGCCTAGACAACCGAGGTCAAAGGTCAGGGGAGAAACAATGACGTCACAATGAGAAGGAACATTATTATTACTGAGCCAAAATCAATAACTATGTGCATAAGAGAGAGGCATCAATCCATGTAATCACACAGGAGCAATTAGGTGACTACAGACCATGATTATACATGTAAATTATTTCGGACACACACAGATGCAAATATACACAGATGGACAGAGAGGCCCGGCACACAGGCACATGCTTACCTTGCCTCCCCTCATCATTGGTGAAGAGGCCTCCATCGCTGCTGTTACTCACACTGCTTGTCTCACTGAGGACAGGGGGAAGGAGGGAGAAGGAGAGGAGGGTTTAGTTAAGGTCAACATAGCTCATTTCTAGCGTTTGACTCAGCCGTGAGGGGTAAGTCCAGGAGGCATGTCCTCTTTTCCTCAGTGACTTCTAGTTGGTGGAATGAGTTACTTCACATTCTACATTTTTTGTGATCATTTTGGACTCTCAAAATTATGAATTTTGAGAGTCCAAATATTAAAAATATTAAAAATACTCATCTCAAAATACAAATACTCATCATCACTTGCACTTAATGAATGAATTCTATTACATAGTTATGGTTTGTATATTTTGGCCTATGGAGTTTGTTAATATGATACTGTTGCTGGTATTGTTATTACACTTAATGTAGGCTTTTCAACTTTAGGACAAACGTGTCTGCCAAATATCATAAACATAAAACTCTACTTCCCATGATGCTCTCAGTAAGCTAGCCAGAGGGGGAGATGAGAAGGAGAGAATTCTGCAGCACACACAACTCTCTGCTGAAGTGTCAACAGTGTCAGAATACCCACAGATAACCTTGATCAACAGCCAAACAGTCAGTTGATGGCTCCAGTTGGCTAGACCATAACCTGCTTTAAACTGTGGGCCTAATCAGTTGCGGAGCTAATTCTAGCAGGACAAATGGCAACGTAAACAGACAAGTTCCCATGGAAACACTTCTCTGTTGTGAGCTGGTCAGGGTCAGTGTAGCAAAGCAGTTTAAGAGCAGAAGCTACAGCAGCAGGGGCAGAAATAACCCTAGTGACCAAAAAACGTGTGACTTTCCATGTGACTTTCCACTTTATCAGTCAAATTCACAAACCCTTCCTTGTACCCCTAGGTTTTATGTTAATATATATTGATACTTTTTAAGTTACCTAGTTTAAGTTTAGGTATTTATCGGAATGTCACATATTACCAACAGTCACGTATGTCCAACCTCTTACGTGTATGTGTCATTTAATATTAATTTCTATACAAACCAAGACGGCGGATTCCTAAAGAAACGCAAGCACCCACACCATAAGTTTATCTAAATTAGCTATGTACCAAAAATGACATTATACCGTGACTCGAAGAGCTGTAAACAGTGTACACGTGTACACATCCGCTTGGAGCTCCAGTGGAATTTTGAATTGCGACGAGAATTCTCGGGCTAACCGTTGATGTGCCGTGAGAAGGTTGGGAATATGCACCCACCAGCCCAGCACTAAACTCCGAGTGTGCTAGTGTGCAAAATCGGATATTTCAAGCAGTAAAAGCCCCGGTAAGAACCAAACTAGATTTTGTTCAAATCTACACACCTATGGCTACTGAAAAATGTAAGGTTCATTTAGCAAATATTATTTTGAAGTATTAAAAAACATCGTTGTTTTAAGAATTTTTTGAACGAAATGGTTGGTAATTAGCACGTTTACGATAACCTTTAACACTTTTATCCAAAGCAACTAATAAATGGTTTTGTGTGTGGGCCGGGCTTTCATTTATATATTTATGAGTTGACTTTTGCAACGTTCTGAGCATATGACTTCAGTTTTCAATCTAGAAACCATTCCACTCAAAGAAAATCAAGCACTGCTATGTTGGCCCCTGAGCTCACATGTGTAACCTGCATACTAGTCGTTTACAAGCAGGAGGAATAGTTACGTGAGAGTAACTCTTACCTAAGAGTTACCTGAGCTCCACCCAACCAGTTAGACAGTGTCAAAAGAGATGCACAGGAAGACAAAAAAAGGACAAACACTAACCACCTGTCACTCATGTCTTCTCCAGAGCCCTTATGCTCCTCAAAGTCCATCTTGTCCTTGGCCTCGCCCGAGCCCATCCCTTCCTCGCTCTCCACCACCACCCCCTCATCGGCCACGTCGGACGCCAGCTTGTATGCCGTCAGCTTCCTCTTCTTGACCCCTCCCTTTGCCGCAGTGCCCCCGATGCCCTCGCAGCCCATCGCCAGCAACCCCCTGGGCAGTGCCATGGGGGGAGGTGGGGCCAGCATGCAGGTGGTGGTGGAGACTTCCTGCGGCGGGTCCACAGCCATGCGCTTGACCTTCCTCCGCCGCCGCAGGCTGCGCATGCCTAGGCTGTCCATACAACCCCCGCCACCGCCACCACCGAGCTCCTCGTGCCACAGCGGGCGCTTGCCCCGTCCGTGGGGGTCCCCTCCCTGGAGGGGTGTGCGGCGCTTGGGCCCCAGCTGGTCATCTGAGTCGCTGTGGTTGTTGGGGGGGTCCCGGGCATGGTGATGGTTGTGGTGGTGGTGGTTGTGATGATTGTTGTTATGGTGGTTGTGGTGGCGCCCGCCCGCCTCGTCAAGACTGGACTCAGAGCCGTCGCTCAGGTGGCAGGCGTCCCAGGGCGGGTGCGGGTTGTCGGAGCGCCGCTTGCGGCCGCGCCGCTTGCGTGCCTGGCGCTTCAGCAGGCAGCCCACGGCCAGTGCGTGCTCCGCACCACCGTCACCGAATCCGCCCCGCGCCTGCTCCGAGCTCTCCTCCAGGGCCGACACCAGGTCGTGGACCAGTTCGTCCATCGTCCGACCAAAGTGCCTGAAGGGAGAAGGAAGGAAACTTATTAAGGCAAGCAAAAGTCTGTTTTTGGACCATTGAGCTGAGCTCATCAATGTTTGCGCTTAAATTTCTTGCCCAATATGTTAAACAAGCAAATCCAGTTATTAAATTAGCATTAGTTAGAATTAAGACTTTGCCCATCATTCAAATTAGGGCCTAAGTATGAAATGAATGCTTGTTTTTACTCCAACTGAGTAAAAAACTTTTGTTCAAATATTATATTTTGCTCTAATAAAACACAAAGTTAAATGTGTAGCTACTACACAATGGATGACATGCTACATGTGTGCTTATACTCCAATATGATTACAGAGCAACAGTAGCTCTCTTGGGAGACTGTGTAATGTTACATGTTACATCTGATAAAAAAAAAAAGACAGAATAACCTTTCTTTCAGGTATTTCTGTCTTGACAACACGACGAGTGACATCAGGGGCTAGCTGAACACCAGCAGATAGAATTTGACATTTAGGCTAATAGAATTAGTTACACATCGCATGTCATGCAGCAGCGGTCTTTCTTTGTTTTGATCCGAGTCCTGTGTCCAAAATGGCTCTCTGGGTCAAGTCCTCTTCTCTGCATACGCCAACACCAACACTTCCAAATATCGTCTATAATTACCTATGCTGTAATTATTTTTGTTTTGCATAACATAAATAATTATCAAATCATTGTGCTGAAACTGACCTGCTTTTGAATCCTTTTCATGTAACATCAAGCTAACGTTACACTGCCAGGCAGTTAGCTAGCTGGCTACAGTCTATAGAGGCTAAGTTATAGCTAACAATAACATAACAGATGACAATGTCCGTCTTCAATAAAAAAAAAAAAAACATTCTTTAAAACCCCTGCAAATTAGAAATAATGTTTTAACAAGTATACGCAATGACACAGAACCAGCCAGTCAGAAAGTGACCTAGTTTATCACTTAAATCCAGACTGAATAACAAGCCAACTTATCGAGAGCCCGAGGTTCAGTGACAGCTTTGACATCACGACAGTTGTCAATTAGTCATTAGCCTTACGGATTTTAACTTACTGACCGAACAAACACGATTGACCTCAATGTTAAAGAAATTATATCTACATGATCGTAGCAGACACAAGCAAAATACACAAAATGGCTAACCAGATAAAAAAACCGTTATGACTAACCTACACTTAAATTAACCCGTCAACCACGGATGAAAAAAGCTGAGTACTCACCAGCTGGTTCCCGCTTTACCAAGACTCTTTATGTTTCCTGCACGGAACATTAAAACACAAAAAACCTTGTGGTTTTCAGCCAAAAACAATAGACATACAAACGGCTAAGGAGGCCACCATTGTGGCTCAAATCTAGTTTAGAGGACAAGACATGGCGGAAATGAAAAGTGAGAATTAAAAGTCTTTACATCCTCTGACGTATTATTTTCCAAAATAAAAGTATGTTCTACTTATAAATAGTGGGCAGCAATTGCAGACAATCTCTTGTGTTATCACGGGTTTGTGTCAACTATCGAATTCATTTTTTTTACATATTTCAGTTATTCACATTTGTTCCGGAAATTAAACAAGTGGGCTCACCATGCCGCACTTTTTTTGAATTTCTCAGTTCTAGGCCAATGCTTCAAATTGAGAAGCCCATGTGAGGAGCAAGTATCAGGTACGACCAATTTTTTGGTTAAATGTATTTCGGAAGTAAGAATTTTGGTTAAATGTATTTCGGAAGTAAGATAATTTAAACAGCAGGATGTATTTTTATCAGTCTGATATGATACATGAAGAAGTGAGGTAAACAACTCAGTGCATAGCTCTGGTATGTTACGTTAGCGTCAGGGCTCACTAACAAACATTTAGCTAACTTTGCCAGAGAAGGTTAAACCAAAGTAGCTTTATCTTTACCAATTAATTAGTTAAGCTGTAATCCGTATTCCGTATACAGAATACATGCCCAAAACTGTAATTTGTAACATATTCCGTTACGTTACTCAATCTGTGTAACGTATTCTGAATACTTGGATTACTTCCACATTGAATTTAAATTGCATTTTATAAATGTAGGAATGCGGCCATCAAATCCTGCTTACTAAACAGGCCTATTCTGGTGTGTTCTTCTAGGGCCTCATTACAGAAAGAATCCTAACTGCTCATCCTAACTTAAATTAGGAAACCAAAGATAGGAAAAATCCTAACTTCCTATTACAGAAGCAGTGCCTAACCTAATGTCCGTTTCCTATCTTAGCTGTGGCTTCCTATCTTATCTTTATTTAGGAAATCCTAAATGTTCTATCAATCTGATTTTTCGACGGCTATCAACAGTTGATGTCTTTTTCTGCACTTAGAATGTGCACGAGACTGATAGAACGCATAACTGTGACGACAAATGAGCCTAATTCACACCAAGAACGATAACGATAACTATAACCATAACGATAAAAGCGTTCACACTGAACAACGATAAACAAAGTCTCTCATTGTGTTAATACATGTGAGGGCTAAAATTTGATGGGTTCTGATTGGCTATTAGCATTTTATCGTTGTGAAAATCGCTCTGAAAGTGATCCCCAACGATATCGTTCTTCATGTCGTTATCGTTATAGTTTATGTGTGAACATCGTCATTCATATTAACGAGAACGATATTTATTTATAGTTATCGTTATCGTTTTTGGTGTGAATGGGCCTTAAACGTTAACGTTAAAGCTATGACGAAAAAGTTAAAGGAAACAGCAAGCTACCCAGGTAGCATTCTGGCGAAGGAGGAAGATCAAACTATCGGTATCCAAGAAACGGATGAACCACTCACGTACAATCCTTTTAACAACACTATTTAAAACTATTTATTGTATTTATGTATGTATTCCTATTTATTCATGTATTTATTCAATGGCTTATTTATGGTATTTATTGATTATGAGAACTACTAATAACTAGAGTATAGGTTTACATACACAACATAAACAGAACTTACCAGAGAGCGCCCGTGTTTCCTTGTCAGAAAGCCGGTCCTCCATTTTTTTTTTTTTTATATCATTAATATTTTGTAACGAAACTCAAAATCTGGAAAACTGCTGACTTCAGTGACACTCCCTCTTCTCAAAATTGCCTGAAGCAGAAGAAATTTTGTCTGACTTGGCCTTTTATCTCCTCTAGCATCTGAAAGAGTCGGAGTTCTCTTTCTGAAACAGACAAAGTATATAACTTTATATAACATGTGTCTACTGTTTTGCATACTCAATTTGAAAATTATTACATTCTGTTTTATTTAGCATTTTACATGATGTCCCAAGTTCTTTTTTATTATTATCTAAATTGTGGTTGTAAATCAAAGCACATTGGATATTAAGGCTAATTGTTAAGAAGTTGTTGAAGAGTTTCTAATCCCTTTATAGACTAAAAGGTAATTAATAAAAGCTCCAAGTAAACTATTATAAAATATTTGGAATAGTTCTATGTACCATCTTGTCTTAGATCTGGGACTGTCTCTGGTGTTGATGATGGAAATGGTGGTATGGCTGGCAAGGTCTGGCTTTTGGCTCCATTATTGCAGAATTTCTTTTTGGTCTTTCCATTGTCTCTGCATATGAGAAACAGTGAGAAGAACAGTGAGAAACAGAATCAATACATGATATTCCAAAGTCTTGACCACTGTATGTTTTCTTTACATGTCATGTTTTCATCTGTGCTGTTTACCTGTGTGGAGCCTACTTGTTGAGGCCTGAACTGGAGGTCTTCCTGAGGCTGCAGATGGAGGGGCTGATGTAGACCTAAATCCAACATATTTCGATGATGGTCTGTTGGACACATTAAGTGTAATCAAATTTTTAAAGGTGCAGTGAACACTAGTAGCAAATAAGCACAGTCAGGCTATACAAGAAGAACAGAGAACAGAGGAAACATACACTCTTTTCCGCACACTGTCCTCGTCTGTCGACTCCAAACCATTGCCTTTGCAGAACTTCACGAGCTTCCTTCGGGCTTTTTCATAGGAATCTAAATATAGAAACAAACAACATTGTTAAGCCTATTATCTGAACATTTGAAAATAACTGCTTATAGGCATAACTCACAAGGAGCATGTTTAATTTTGAGCAATAGATTTGAATAGTTATTTCTCTATATTTCTTAACATTGTGGAACTTCCTCAATAACTTACCATACTCAGCCACCCATTCAGTTATATATTCTTCCCATTCTTCATCAGGGGTTTCATTTTTTTCAACCGCTTTTCTACATTTAGTAGTATTATATGGGGGCCAAAAGGAAATTTTTTTATCGATGCTCAGCCAGTCACTTGGTATAACCTCTGTCTCATTTTTTTCCGTGAAAACAACAATTGAATACATCTACAGTATAAAACAAACAAACAAACATAGCTAGTGTTACAAACTATATACACTAATTGAAGCTCAATTAAGCAGTATGCAGTAAAGGATATGCCACAAACCCATCCTTATATTGTAAAAGAATGACTTTTGTAACAGTCTGAAGAGGGACAATAGTCAATGACTGCCCGGGTTGTTTCACAAAGGATATATTAAGACTTGATGAATCAATGGGGTAGGTAAAAAAAGATGATTTGTTTTGGAATTTAAGACAGACTAAATGTGATGCTTCCTTGTCTTTTAAAATATTTTTAACTATATGAATGTCTCCATTGAACAGAATGTAGTTGTCTCCCTCTGATAAATTAATCAAAGTTCCACCATTAATATATTGCTTATATTGTGTAAATTAAGTCACATTGTATGGAAGAGGCCCATTCTTATGTTCCTGGTAAAACCATCCTTGAAAACCCTTTTTTTTTAGCTGACACTTGCTTTTTCTGACAATCTCCTGATGATCTGTTGAAGGGGCTGGGTAGGGTCCTAATCATTTTTTTTTAACTGTGTAGAGGAAGTTCTCAAATGGGAAAGCTGAGAAATTATGCAGAGCACCAAACTGCCTTGCATCATTGGCAAGATGTGTCAGCCCGTGTATGTTATACACAACGTAATTACCATAAACAGATTGAAAATGCTCAACAAATGTGATCAGCAACTTTTCAGCAAAATCATAGTACTGGAGGCACAGTGAGGGGCAGCATAAAATTCTAATGGCTACATGCAGAAGCATAAAATTGTGGTATAGAACATTCGGCAGATGGTCTTTCAGTGCCACTGGACCAGTGTACAGGAGAAAAGTTCTGAACTCTGTCGCTTTCCACCTGTCTACCTCAACAAGTGATCGCCCTTTCCGTGCAAACTCTCTGGGGAGTGTCATTGCAAAGGACACAAGAGCTGCAGAAATTAGGCCTATCTGATGAGCACCTAAACGAGTAGGAAGCGGTCCCCTCATCCAAAACCCAATCAACTTTCTCATAACCCCAAGACAAACAAGGTGCATAAAATCTAATGGAAATTGGGAGACCATACCAATTCCAACCTCTGTCAACACACGGGTCCCTTTATGGTGAAACTCATCTTCTTTATTAATAAAAGACGCATCTGTCCGTAAAGGTGAATCGACTTCAGGAAAAGTCATGCGATTTTCGGCCCACGTTCCCTCCTGTGTGCATTTTTCACAGCCATGGTATGCATTGTGGGCTTTAATGTTTTTCACGAAAGCCCGTGCACTTGCATCACAAACAAAATTAGAAATTTGAATATCTACACATTTGCCAATAACATCCACACCCTCTAATTTAAGCTTTCCATATTCATTCACAAATGTTTCCAGGAACAGATTGACATTCGCTGGTTTTTTAGACCCAAGATATAATGCCATGACGAATGGTTGCTTTGTTTTGTCTTCCTCTACCAAACCTAGAATGGGCCAGAACTGCTGATTGCTGCTTTTGAACAAAGGTAGTCCATCAATATTTACTTGTAAATGAATGGCCTTTGGGAGAGGGTCTATCTGGTGTAATATATGCCTAATGCCTTTCTCAACTCCAAAATAATGCATGGTGCCACCAGCAATCTGCTGGACCTCATAATTAGTTGGAGTGCCTAAAAGAGTGCGGGAATCCTTTGGGAGATAGGGATGATATTTTCTCAGGATGCCCAAGAGCCCATTTAGATGGCATTGTGGTACTTGGCTGTCTATTGCCCAACCTCTGAGCTCCTCCCCAAGACACTCTGCAGACTCAACAGATTCTTCATCACTTGTGTCAGTTTCTGTCAGAGCATATGACCAAAATTCATCAATAACGTTATCGTCAACAACATTAAACTCAATTTCAGACTCTGATTCATAGGACATGGGCCAATCAGATGCAGCATCTGACCACACATCATCAGAGGGGGCGTTTTCTGCCAGGCATACCGGTATATTTAAATCGTCGGCTGCGTCAGATTCAGCTTCAGCATTGACGTTAACCTCACTAAGGATATCGAAAGCCCTTCGCTTTGCCTGACGTTTAAGTGTTCTGTCTGAATAAATGTTGTTTGCAGAATGTTGTGTGTATCCCTGTAAGTATGCGGCCAAACAAATAACTAACATTTAACGTTACAGTTACAGCTGATATGCCTACGGAAGCTAATGCCCATTGTTTACCTAACGTAAAATAGCTAACGTTAACTGTTAGCAGCTAGCAGGCTAAAGGTAGGTGCTAGCTCATCTACATTTAATTGCTGGCTTGCCTATAGCTTCTAATGATAAGATTACATTTACATCAGATTGCTAGCGTGAAGATAGTAAATTGGTTTTATATATATATATATATATATATATATGTATATGTGTGTGTAAAAAAAAAAATAAATAATTGAGCAGATTACCTTGGACTGGCTGGCTGGGGTAACGTAACAGCTAGAAGGCTAACGGTTGAAGATAACGGTAGATTCTATACAATTCTATATCACGCACTCACCGTTCTCTTAGAAGAGCTCGCTCTTCTTTAGGTCCATGCTCCAATGCATCCATATGTTCAGGTGGTCTTCATGTTGTTATGTAGCGAGGACAGAGTATGATACCCATACAATATGGTGTGTTTACTATAGCAAGTTAAACGGACCTGCTGCAGGGAGAGGTTTGTTTAGATGACTTATTACAATGATTATCAATTAAATGTTTCTGGAATGTATTAGTTGTATGAAACACAAAGTAAGCTAAAACAGACCACAGACACACATGAACAAAGTTCAACAAAAAGACTTATATGCAGTAGTTGCTAGCAGTTGAAAACATTTAGCCATGGGCTAAATGTTATCTAACGGTTCTCATTTCAACTTAGCCTGCTCTTGCATTTGAGAGGACCTACTTGCTATCTGCTGCATAGCTATATACATCAGGGGTCTCAAACTACCGGCCCGCGACTTAATGTCAAAATAATAATGTAATTCGGCCCTTGAGGGTAATTTTTTTAATTGCGACAAACAACAACATTGATTAAAATAGACGATAGATCCAAGTACAGTGACAAATCCCATTCTCATCCACTGCTAGACATCCAGAGCTCCGATTCAAGCCCAAATTCGCTGTACAAAGTTTTCAGGAAATACTTATTACACGCGAGAAAGACAAGACGTGCATTTGTTTGTAATGACGCCGAAGCGATGGAGGTCATAGTTTTGCATAAATTGAAGCAGAAATAGGCCTACACCAAATGTTGAAAAAACGTTCACGTTTGATAAAGTCTTGGGTAGGCTATGTTATTCACCTATTCATTCTGATTCTGAAGGAGAATATCTGCATTTTGGAGATTTATGATCGATCGTCTATTGACAGTGGTAGTCACGGTGCGTAAGTGATGGAGGTGCGTCTTTATGTGTATACGACGGTGTCCAGGCATAGGCTACCATGCTTATTTCGACCCTCTGCCCAATATACCTGGAGTTGGCAGTGGTAATCATGATGATAGTGTCCGTAATGGACGTGATACAGACAGCAGGGGTAGTAAAAATAGGCTCTGAAGAACTACAAAGTCACCCACGATAGGAACTGATTTGACCAGGCTACTTTATTGTAGGCCTATAATAGCGGTTTGTGGTTATACTAATAGTTTACTATTGTTGGTTTACATCTTAGGCCTACTGTTTCCTAATATGACAAACAAGAAAGTAAACCTGCTCAAATATGTGCAACATCCAGTATACTGAAAGGTGTATAATTTGAGGTGCTTGCCATCCAGTGGCAAATTAGATGGGTAAATTTTCCTCCTTCATAAACTTTTGTTTATACTCAAAGATTTTTACATTTACAGTAGGACTTTATCTCTGACCACTTTCAAGCCTTTTGACATTTTGATGTCAAAATCCAATGGTGTTGTTTTCTTAACCCTGCCACCTAAAGTTTGTTTAAATAAGTTATGAGAGGAAAATATTTTTATCTGGTGTGAAACACACACATACCTGTTTTTATGCTTTTTGTTTGTTTTTATCATTTGTATGAATATTTTATTTTATCATTATTTTATCTATAAGCTAAGGTTGCTAGCACAGGTGTCTAAAAAGATTTTAAAAAAAGTTTTGTGTACTATTAGAAATAGCCATTCTTTTTTTGTATTATTCTTTAACACTGACATGGCCCTCCAATCAGATGACGATGGCAGAAGTGGCCCCCCAGCTCATTTGAGACCCCTGCTTTACATAGTATAACAATTGTATTTGTGTTGACGTTGTTCATTAAGCATGACCATAGACCAACATTACATATGCAAACTTAAACTTGAATAGGCTTTACCAACCTTACCCCAAATTTTAAGATTTTGATATGGTCTATTGTTAAATTGCATTTAGATACAACACAACAGACAAACTGAATCTTCCGGTCGTTGTGTTCCTTAAACGTCTGTATATAAATTCATGTAATCACAACAAATACTAAGAACATACTAAGGCTGATGCTTAGAGTCCACATCAAGGCCTAAGCATTTGTTAGCAAAGCCGTTGCTACTCTATCACAAGTCATACATGTTTCTGATATGTTGCTGATTGGATTATAAACAGCCACAGCAATGAAGAGGAATGGCTGAAGGACGAAGGAAATTGTATTTTTATTATTATTCTTATTTAATTATTTATATAATGTTCCAAATGTAAAGCACTTTGAGCTGCATTCTGTGTATGGAAGGTGCTATACAAATAAAACGAATCATTATTATTATTATATGTTATTGTACGTTGGGCATACGTTGTATGGGTCAGCCAAAAATAGCCAACTGTATCAACATTGGCCCAACGTTGGGCACACGTTGTATAGGTCAGCCAAACACAGCCAACTCCACCAACGTTGGCCCAACGTTGGGCATACGTTGCATAGGTCAGCCAAACACAGCCAACTCCACCAACGTTGGGCATACGTTGCATAGGTCAGCCAAACACAGCCAACTCCACCAACGTTGGCCCAACGTTGGGCATACGTTGCATAGGTCAGCCCAACCTAGCCAACCAAATTTAACGTTGGGCCAACGTCAGAATGCTACCTGGGTACAGTCATGGCTGGTCCAGCTGATAAGAAGAGGAGGGCTTTTAATTTCAGCCAAGACGAGTTGGAGGCATTAGTTCAGGCGGTGGAAGACAGGAAACATTTATTGTTAGGTAAATTTTCAATGACCGTAACGGCGCAGTCTAAAGACAGACACTGGAAAGAGGTGGCGGACTCTGTCTCAGCGGTTTGTGGGATGCTGAGGACGGTGGAGAGTACGAAGAAAAAGTGGTCCTCTCTAGCAAGTGATGCTAAGATCAGGGGGGTCTTAAGGCCCATTCACACCAAAAACGATAACGATAACTATAAATAAATATCGTTCTCGTTAATATGAATGACGACGTTCACACATAAACTATAACGATAACGACATGAAGAACGATATCGTTGGGGATCACTTTCAGAGCGATTTTCACAACGATAAAATGCTAATAGCCAATCAGAACCCATCGAATTTTAGCCCTCACATTTATTAACACAATGAGACTTTGTTTATCGTTGTTAAGTGTGAACGCTTTTATCGTTATGGTTATAGTTATCGTTCTTGGTGTGAATGGGCCTTTACAAAGGAGGCAGTGGCGCAAAAAGTGGGCGCTATATGCGGCACAGCTCCATGAAGGCGCCAAAGCGATGGTAAAATAATATATTTGGTATTTTCTATATGTAGCTACTGCTGTCCGTTTCTGAATCATTTCAACATGTTCTCAATGTTCTATAACATTTTAGAGGACTAACAGGCTAGAGTAGGCGCCCTATCTCATAAGATTCTATCATAGAATTTTGACATAGAAGAGGAAGTGGGGGCGCCGTGAGCGCTGGGCGAGCAGATAGGCCTACGAGTAGTGAGTTGCTGTCTATGGAAAAAGGTGGATACAGCAAAAAAAAGCTGTTGACGACTAAAAATAGAAAAAGAAAGAGGGAAAAGGAGATGACATGTCAAGGGATGCGACAGCAAATAAGTGGACGGTGAAAGGCAACAGGTAGGATTTAAAGTGATGACGTCTGTACTTGGAGGCTTGCAAATATGAATGTTAACAGACTAACTAGCGTTTGTTAAGCATAATGCTGATTGAAACATGGCCTATTCCATTCAGATAGCTAGGTGGCTACCATGCTCATACTGCACTTTTAATGGCCAACTGCAACCAGAAATGTCATGCTAGTAGCAACTCATTACATGTTTCCATATCCTAACAATGAAGGCTCCTTGTAATAACTTAATATTGTGTTGTCAATGTGGTGCAAACAAACAAGGCTAGAGTGCCTATCAGCCTTATCCATTGTGAGCAATAACTGGCAAAAGGACGTTATGAGAACCGTTTAGACTCTCTTAAAGTGACAATGCACCATTTATCAATACTCAGGGCTCTACACTAACATTTTTTTCCAGGAGCACTTGTGCGCCCAAGTTAAAAAATGTAGGAGCACAGACAAAAATTTGGGCGCACAGTCAGTTCTGTACTTAACTTACACATAATCTAACATTATACTCCAGCTAACAGTTAATCATGCCAGTGCACCAATTGCAAATATTAAGAATGACTGACAACATTTAGGCTACAGGAAACAGGATTTTAAAGATCAGTGCCTACTTTATTTTCAGTCTGTTCTATTTTCCTACATTTTGTTAATGTAAAATAATATAATACATTGCCATATTTGCATTTAGCCTGTATATCAAGTATCCTGCCAAATGTAGGCTAATTTATTTATTTGTGAATCCATCTGTAGCTAATCCAAATATGCCCATGGTGACCTATCTGACTGCATACTGCCTAATACTACTACTAAAACAGTCCATGTTCTCTTCCACAAAACCCAACATAGGCTATCAAGGATGTATATTTTTTTATCCTTTTATTTGAAATATCTTCATTGATGGGGGTAGTAGGCAAACGTTAGGCCTACTTTCGTTTTGCACTTCAGCTTGTATTCGGTGTAAACAAGCAAGCATGCGTGGAAGCCTGGAATTGTCAGTAGCGTTCTACCTTTGAATAAAATGGGAGTATTACGGGAGGCTACTTTTGTGCCTATTCGCTACAGCTATATTTTGCATATTGCAGCCAATACGTCTACTGGGCTAAAAGGCATGTTAGGTTACCTTTCCTTCTCTCACTGCATTCTCAGAATCTCATCCTGTTCCTCCTATATCTGATGAATTCGGTGGATAGAAGCACTAATTTCTTCAATCTTTGCATCTTGGCTGGCTAGTCTAACTTTCCGCTTTTTCTGCGCGCTCTTGGATATGATAGAAGCGACTACTAGCGAGTCACAACGCGAAACTGCTAACGTTGATGGGAGGTGTAGTTTTTATGCTGCATTCGCGACGTGATTCTATGGTTTGCACCAGTAATGTTTCTCGATGTTGCGGTGTATTTTGTAGACAAACACTAACATGGTTAGAAGTCATTCGCACCAGTGCGCCTATATATTTTTTTGCACTCGCACGCCATCATTTTTACTCGCATGTGCGAGTGAAATGGGCGCACTGTAGAGCCCTGATACTTATCAAGTATAACATCAAGTTAAACATCAAATTAGTAGCATTTCTTTAAAAACATATTCAATAGACACTAATGTACAGTAATAGTGTAAATTATTGGCCTTTTGTTTTGCTTTAGTTGTTTGTGGGTTTTTTTTTGGGGGCAATATTGTTGTTGCATACCCCTCAAAAATGGGTAGCTGCGCCCCTGAAAGGAGGGACCAAGCAAAGACGGGGGGCTGGTTTGCCCGAAGTGAAGCCCCTAACCTCACTGGAGGAGAAGATCCTGGTCGTCATGGGTCAAGTTTACACCGAAGGTAAGTTGATTTCAGCACTAGCTTCCATCGCAAATTAGCCAGCTGCTAGCTTGGCAATCCCAACTAAATGTTATTAAAGTTTGTCTTCACTAAGACATATGTCTAAACAACAAGAACGCTAGCGCTAAGGTTAGGTTGGGCATACACCTAAAGAGTGGACCTCATAATTAGTATCAATTAATGTCAACTTGTGTCAGTGTGTGTCTACATTTTGGGGGCGGTGTAGCAGGCTACAGACGTCAGCTAGCTAGTGCTACGATGTAACGATGATAATCTAAAATGTAGCAGCTACCTGGAGGAGTGACTACATAGTAACCCTACAATAGGGCCACCAGAAGCTACATGTTACATGTGTCGAACCAGACAAAATACAGTCTATGTAGGCCTAAAGCTATGTAGACAGCAAAAGAAAAGCCAACGCTGACAACTCCCTAACGTGAAATCATTTGTGTATCATAGGCATTGCAACTGACACGTAGGTGGGACTGGATGAGCTGTGTGAGCAGAGAAGTGGCGAGGTGTGTCAGTCGACATCGTCTGACCCTGAATCGAGAAGGGTCATATTAACGCTGATGGATTCAGAGTGTGACACTATGAATCTGCCACCAGCAATTGTCATCCCATCACCTGGTAAGTCGAATTCAACGTTGATGGTAATTTAAAATAAATAGGCTATGAGGTGCATTTTTACAATGATGCTGTCTCAACTGTAGGCTACTCCATATGAACAGTTGAGGTATATAATGTCCCGTTTAGTCTATGCTGTTCAAGGAAAGGTGCCTAGATTCTGAATCTAAGATTCACAGTTTTTCATTCACAGTTTTTAATTCTTCTCTACAGCTAAGAAGAAGAAGCACATAGGCCTTACAAGAGGAGCTTCTGGAGTTGGAGAAGGAGAAGCTGCTGGTAATGAGAGAAAAAGTAAATATTGATAAGGAGAGACTGCAATTGGAAAAAGAAAAATTCAAATTCATGGAGTATTTAAAAAATCGAGGGAACAACATTGTTGATCTCTCTGAACTATAAAACAATGCACACTTAGTTAAATGTATTTATTTAATATTGTCAAAAATAAATATTTTAAATCAAACTGCAATGTTTTGTCTTTAATTATCTTGTAAAATAATGTGCAATTAAGTTGTTTCTGGCAGTTCTGCCAGTCTGTGCACCATCATGTAGGCCTATGCCATCATGGCCTTCCTCCTCATCTTCAGCCGGGATGTTTTCAGGGTCCGGGAGATTAGCCATCCTGCATATGTTGTGCAGCACAGCAGTGGCTTTCACAAACATCACCACTCTCTCAGGGGAATACTGAAGATACTGTATCCCCCACTCTTATCATGGCATCTCCATCTACAACAACATAAATTAACCAGCAGTGCACCAATTAACCAGTTAGTTTGTATTGCCATCATGGTAACATGCTTTAATTTTTGGTATGATGTTATAGTCCATATTAATATTAAATCATATTAAACTTATACATTTGCTACATTGCTTTTGAAGTGTATAGTTTAACACTAGCTTCTTCTTCAGGGTTACTACACACTCCTTATCTACACTATTGAATGCATCAAAGCAGTATGTCTCACCTTCCTTTCCATATACCATAAAGCCTCTCCTGACGGCTACGGCACCTTTTGTGTGCCACATTATACTTCCTTTCTGCCTCTGTCTGCTCATTCATGACTGGTGTCATTAGGTAGGGTTTCAAGGGGTATCCAGAGTCCCAAAAGCCATCCACTTGCCCTGCCCTTACTCAGGTAAGCATTGATATCACTGTAAATGGGCACATTTAATATTTTAAATAGTATTCGAGTGGATAATGAATATGTATATAATGAAGTCTGTAAAACAATAATTTATGTTAGTGTCAAGGACCTACCTGGTGTTGAATATGAATGAATCATGGATGGATCCAGGCCACTTTGCCAACAAATGCTGTATAACCATATTTTGGTCCCCTATGGCCTGAACGTTAATGGCATGGCATCCTTAACGGCACACGTATGCCGGCTCACTTGGAGCTTTGATTGGAAAAAGTGACCCATCAATAAGCCCAATTACCCCTGGCATTCCACTCAGTTGTAAAAACTCCTTTATCCGCAGAAGCTCTTCTCCATGCGGAAACTGAATATAATTTGGTGCCAGATTGCAGATGGCTTTGGTGACTTCCATGGGTTTGCGTGAAATACACGGCTGTGACACCGAAGACAGGCTTGCAACCTCAGTCTGGAAGTCACCCTTGGCAAAACAACGCAGAGCATTGTTACCTGCACAAGCACTGGCAAGGCTCTATGTCTCCTTGTAGGCCTCTACAGAACTGGACGTAGTTCTTCCACCAAATTCAAAATTAAATGTCTTGGCAGAGGATAAAATGAAATTAAAACACGGTCCGGAAAATTTAACACATCATTATGCGGTCTAAGTAGCCTTTCTGCCATTACATTTCTGTTAATGTGTTCATCTTCATTGTCAAAGATGCCTACAAGCAGTGCTGCTGCCATATTTTTTTCAGTTAGTGACAGTTATTTTGATTTAGGACAGGGTGAATGGCAACCTAACTTAGGATGATTCTGTAATGGCTAAATTCCTAAGTTAAGTTAGGAAACCTGCTTCTGTAATACCAAAACCCCTAAATGCCTTCCTAACTTAAGTTAGGATAGGATTTCAGAGTTAGGAAGTTTCTGTAATGAGGCCCCTGTTCTAAATGGCTGAAGTATTAGGCCCACATAGGAGAATGTAAAGTCAACTAAGCTACTGATACAACTATAAAATAGCAAGGTGATCACTAAGACTACAGCAGACAACTAGGCTAATAAAAAAAAAAAAAGCTACTTTAAGGGCGTAGCTAGAAATTATAATTAAGGTGTGCCTGTGAGATTTTTCGGTGGCATCAACCCAGTACAAGTGAGGGGCGCATATGACGGGTGGAACGCAAATGACCTGCAAATGTAATCACTGTGAATGTAAATGTAATTTGCTGTGCAAGCATTCATTTCAGGGTCTCCGATGACGCGTCCATAATGCGCGCTGGCTGCGTTTTGACGGGTGCAATGTGAGGCTAGTGCAAGATTGCGGGGCTTGGATTTAAACATGGAAACCATTTCATCATAGATTGCTTTCAGGAGCTTCTGGGAAATTGAGTTGCCTTCATTTATTTATAGTGTGAATAAACTTATGAAACAGAGAAGTATCGTCATGTAATCCATTGATTTCAACAATGTAACTGTATTCTAAATACCAACTATTTAAATTATAACCGTAACATAATACAGTTACTCATAATTTGTATTTTGAATACGTAACGCCGGTACATGTATTCCGTTACTCACAGGCAAGCTGACTGTACGGCAGAGTACAAAGCTTAATTCACGACACCGGAGACAGGTTACATGCACACAAGCATCCAGGCAAGCATGAGAGCAAAAGTCTATCGTAGACAAAGTCTTACCATTACTTATAGGAAAAAGTGTTCATAATGGATTACAAAGAAATAACAGTGCTAACACAGGTGTTTATGATGGATTATAAAAAAGGGTAGTGAAAGAGTTGTCATAAGACGGTGGTCCCCCAAACCTTTTCTTCCGAGGGCCAGATACTCGGAGTATATCAGTAACCATAAATAGCTTAGGGCTGTGAACAAAGGCAGTCTACCTTAGTTGAATATTCCATTACATTTAATCTATAGGCTATTGCAATTTAATACCATTGTTATCTGTGTTTATATTGCCATCTTGCCATATCAGTGTAAAATGTAGCTCAAATGAAATAATACTAATAATAGCATCCTCAAAACTATAAGAAGGGGTCCCAAAAGTATATTTTGAACTCTGAATTTTGCATACACAGCTCAAGTTGTGAACAAGCAATATCCTACAAATTTAAAGTTCTCAAACTATGAGTTTTATGAAGTGGTGGCAGAAACATGTGAAATGACCACCATTCTAACTTTCACTCACCTGATGAGAACTTTGTGAACTCTGTATGAATATTTGAACGAGTGAATAAAAAATATAAATAATTATACCAGAAAGTTCCAGAATTATGACTTGAATAGAAGTTAGTTAGTTATTAACAATTAATTGATAAACTTTTAGAATACTTTGAGCACTGATGCAGTCAGCAGAGGCCTCTTACATTGTTTGCAGGTACAGTAGGCCTACTATACATTTCATTCCGTTTTCGATGGCAAACGCGAAACAGCGCCAAAACAACCACCAGTGGACAAAAAGAGTATTACATGTGTACTGTTAAGACCCGCCATAGAGAATGAATGGGGGAAATTACGGAGGTTATAGTTTGACGATGTCGTCCTCCCGTGCGGGCCGGATCCTATATACCACGGACGTGTTTTGGGGGGCCACCTAAAATGAGGCGGCGGGCTGTAGTTTGGGGACCACTGTGATAAGAGATAAGCTGTTACTGAGGTGGACTGGTCATGGATGAAGGGAAAATCAAAAGGACTGACATCATCCCTTTAATGTCTACATGTCTTTTAAAGTGTAGCCAGTTGGACAATAACAACCCCAGTAATCATTAAACAGCTAACTAATGGAAATTTCCCCACCCACCCCTGGAAACGAACATTGTGCCTAATACACTCCTGCCAAATTTAGTGAGGTTGAATGTATGAGACGCATGATGACATTGAACTGTCTAAAATGGCATACATACACAAAAGCTATGTTGTTTTTGCTCAGTCAGAGAGCTAGACAAGTTAATTTGTTGTGAAATCAAGACCTGTTTACCACCATCTCAAAACAGGCCACAGGTGGGGTGTTAGTAGGCCTAAAACAGGACAGGACAGTAGGCCTATACAATAGGGCTGTAACTATATGCGTTTCGAAACCGAAATCGCAACTGTCATATCCACGAACCTGTGTCGCTTTACTTACCGGTAGCCTACGTTGTCCAAAAATAAATAAATAAATCATAATTTCATTCCTCTTGTTGCTTTCATTGTAGACTATGTGTCTGTAAGTCTGTCTGTAAAAGTTACATCCCAAGAGGCTCTTTTGGAGAGCCACGGACCTGATTTCATTTAGAATCCATCGAAAGACTCCAGTATGACATGAAAACACATGTATGAAAAATCATATCTAGCTTTGTTGGATGACAAACTTAGACGGGAAGCGAGTGTGATTCACTGATATTAATATTAGCTGTGCTAGATAGACTTGCATGCATACTACAAGGACACTGGGTCATGTCGTGAGACAAGGATCCGAGACGGGCATTGTCCCACTCTGCTTGATGTGGATGGTGACTCTTGCCATCAGGTCCACAACGCTGCAAAGAGATTTGCAGAACCTTTTGAGAACTACTTGGAGCAGCTCTTTGCAGACGTCCACACAGACCATCAATGGGCACCAGATCAGGTATCTGAGCATGAGTTTAATTTTTTATGAAAAATCAGTTTCTAACTAGTTTATTAACTGTTTTGAGTGTTGCTAGTAGTGTAATATATGTTATGTCTTTACTTGCAGTTGGCATACCTGAAAGAAACAGCAGAGTTCCTGGACATACCTGCCACCAATCCCCAGCAATTTGTCTCCGATTGCTGGTTGTCATCTTATGATGTAGGGATCAACACTAAAAGAATGGTACCTGTGTTCAGATTGCTCTACTTTGGATTAATGGGAAAGCAGGACCAAGAACTGTACAACGAAATATTACAGGACCTAAACAGAGATCATGGTGTGAGTGACAAGGCTCAGCAAAGGGTTGAATTTATATATTTACCAGGATCTCTGCAAGAAGGGTATGTATGTGTATGCATATATCAGAGGAGGCTCCTTCATTGAGGAAAGGGAGGAACACCCTCCCTAAAATTTTAGAGAAAAATACAAAATATATAAAGTGAATTACTAATCTGATAAATTACTGTTAATATTACTATTTGCATCAACACTTTGAATGAACAAAAATCGTTCCCCTAGGTCAAAATGCCAACAGCACCCCCTATCGCAATTGAAAATTACTGTATGGAGGAGCTTCCTCAAGCCCCTCATTGAAGTCCATTATAAATGCTTCAGACCCCAGTGGCTCGTGAATGAATCCTGTCGTTTTCAATGGGCAAGGGAAGAAGGTCCTCCGTTTAAGTGGGCGGGTCTAGCCAGAGGCTCTGGAATTTGGTGCCAACGGTGAACCAATGAGCAGCTAGCTGCTCTGCAAGAACGTTATCTGCGGTCATACAGTGAAGAATCTTGTGTTGAACGGAAAGTTTGCTTTATTGCTCGTGAAATAAAGAGTACAATGAAATCAGAGGACATTATCCATCTTTTATACATTCAACTACAGTGCGAAGGTTAGGATCAAAGCAGCAGGAAGACCAGTTCCATACATTTATATACCAAAAAAAGGATGGTAAGGCTGGTGTAGGCTACTGAATGCTACATAGTATGACAAATACTCATGGCTAACTGGTAGCACAAAAACAATAGGCTACACAGCCTACTGTTGGCCTGTCACAAAAGTAGACAGTTCAGCGATTTGCAGATACAAAAAAATGGGATAATTATGCGTTGTTATAATAATCCAAGTTATGCCTTAACTAAACAATTGCTAAATAATGTTCTTGTTTTCACCGTTCTAACTGTATCTTTGGATGGTAACATCGTTAATGAATGTTTCCGACCATGATGCATTCCTTTAATGACGTCTTCAATGACATGCACCTTTTGAGTATAAATCCCTCTTAGGGTTACATGCAGCTATTCCGACATGCCACTACTTAGACATTGGCGTCTAATTGTCGAAGCGGCGGCATTAACATTAATTTTCAAGCGTCCCACTACTGCAACATTTTTTCCATTGTCGGAGTAGCGACACTTGACCTTTTTTAAAACGTCCTGCCATTCCGACACGAGTGGCGTAATCAGGATTTTTCAACGGAGTGGACTATTGCGAAGTAGGCCTAAGGTTGGCATTTATTTTTTATTCCAATATGGGCAGTATAGCCTAGGCCTACAGTAATCCCAACTTTAAACAACACTCGATTTCATCACAGCTCAGATGATTCATGGCAAAAAACAATAAAAGGCTACATTGATAAATAACAGGGGCAACAGGATTGGATTCTATAATTGCCTACGCACAATAACTTCAACCGAAAGGTTAGTCGCGTTTCAAGGAGTCCAAGAGTGCGCCTCACACACACCAGCTCCGTTGAACAGTGTATTTTTCGTGTTTAAGAGCTAAAAAAGTTCATTAGAGAGTCACATTTGAAATGTCGGGTAGCCTAAATTATAGTCTATAGCTCGTGCATCTCAGAGGAAGAGATTTTGGAGAGAGAGAGAGAGGATTTAACCTAGGTGATGATTATTTGTGTCTGGTGGTAATTAGACTTGAGTATGGATATCTACGAATTGTTTTGAATAAAAAAAGATAAGACAACAAATGAAATGTGACCCTGCAAGGCGAAACCAGTCGTTTTGGTAAAATTTACAAAATTAAGTTATTGTACTCACACGAACGGCCATAAATCAAAACACGCCCAATTCACGCTTGGACTTTTCGATTATGTTTCTAAATGTTGGGACTGATGGACATTGAACTCTGGGGGTTATTTGAGCGTTCGTTGTGAAGTGGTTTACTGTAAAAGGAGCGTCGGATATCCCGCCTGTCTTTGCACAATTATAGGGCCATGATAATGCATGCGCTAGCCTAGAGTCGAGAGAAAGAAGACTAAATAAATATGCAGACATGTTATGTGCAATTCAACAACTGCACGCATGACATATAAAAGATATATTCCTAGCCTACATTATTGTGTAGTAAATTGAGTTTATCCAACCTGCTGGCAAGCCAAAATGCGTTGAACATGGCTTTATCATTGTCCTCTAAAATGCAATATAAGCAACTTGAATATATCGCACATCCAGTTTGAACACCCTGATGGACACTGAACTCTGGGGGTTATTTGAACGTTCGCTGAAGTGGTTTAGGCTATTGGAGCATAAGAATTCTAACTTGACTCTCGCTAGGCGAAATGAAATTCATCTGGCGAGAGTCAGGTTATAAGAATTCCGCCCGTCTTTGCGCAATTGGCCATTGATTGACGGCCATTAATTAATTAATATAGGTGGCCTGCGCGCACGGGGTTTGTTTGATGCATGGAGTTTCCGACCGTTTTCCCCTGAGAGCTTAGAGAATAAAATGAGGAGAGCTACCTATGTTTTACATAATGTGTAACATTTATTCACATGGCCAGTTCAAAATCACCTGAGGTTTTGACTGAAATGTGTGCCGATATCAATTATTGGGAAAAACATTGTTTGGAGTGGATGGCGGGTGGATTGTTGATGTAGCTGCAGGTGCAGATGACATGACTACAGCTCATCCATGCATCTAGGATGTTGGAATTTGATAGGATACAGGAACTGCAGAGATAAACTGAAAATGAGGATTGGTAATGTCGGAATAGCGGTACTAAAAAAAATCGGAGTAGGGGCATGTCTAAATAGAGGCATACCGTTATTACGACATGTCGTAATAGAGGGTTGTCGTAATAACGGGATGTCGTAATAAAGAGTGAACCCCCCCTCTTAGCTATTACAACCTGTCTTTAAACTATAGCAATTTGGCTTTTAAAGCCCCCCATGTGTAACGTTTTCAGTTGTTTGTTAACAAAATCAACATTTACCATTCATAAATGTGGCCTCATTCATGTTTAATTACCACCACCACCAATTCGAAGCATACCTATTGGCTTAGAAATCCTCATTTAAATCTACATAGCACAGGGGCGACTAGCTGTGTACGTGCGCCATGTTAAAATACTGTTGGCCAGCAAGGGACATAATATGCGAATACAGCTCAGTCTTTGGCGTCTGGATACATAGAAAAACATTAGCTTGGATTCATCTGCAGAATTTCCCTACATTCAGCAATGTAAGTTACGAGCCCATTTCTTCCTAACAGTCCGACATTGACATTGTATTTTCCAACGAAATAAATAAAGAGAAATAACTATGTTCGTGATCTGTCACCAGCTCTCTTGATCTCTAGTTTCTAGACCCAGAGACAGTTGACAACCTAACCTAACATAGTTATGCTAGGACTAATAGACCACAAAGTTGCTGAACGTGTTATTTCAGTTTAGTTTGCAACAATATAGTTTAACCAAAGTCCTTAGCTGCAGTAGCCTACTACCTAGCCGTTCCCATTACTTTCCGTTTACTGTCCTAACGATAGCTAGCTAGCTCAGTCCGAAAGAGTTGCATTGGCATCGCACACAAGCAATGGCAATAAAATAGTACACAAAATGTTATGAATACGTTGTTATTGCTTATTCAAGCGTAACTCTTGCCAAAATGCATCATAGGGTGTTTTTGTGAATGTACCCGAGTCAAACTTTCGTGAATGGGAGTCGTAGGGGCACTAGCCTACTATTTTGATGTGTCAAAATCGCTATTTTAAAACACGAAGAAGGCTCGTGAAACGTGAAACTTTGATCAAAGTATCATCAGTGTCTCTACTCCTTAAAATTGGCAGGCTGTATAGACAATATGGCTATTTAATTGGCACATGCGGTAGGCTATGTGCGGTAGAACTTTTGACACCGACGTGTCATTCAGGAACATGCCGGTTCCAGCGGTCATGTTGACTGTTGTGTGGGCTGTGCTGGTTTATCTATGTCTGGTTAATCAACAAAGATATTAGTGTTCAGGGGAGGAGGAGGTTCCTACAGGAGTTCCTCTTGAGGAGAGGGGTTTTCCTGCAGGAGTAGGTGAGGAGGTTCCAGCAGGAGTGCCTTTTGAGGGAGGATTTAGTTTTCCAAAGGGTTAGATGAGGAGGAAGAGGAGGAGAGGGTTCCTGCAGGAGTACCTTTTGATTTTCCTGCAGGGGAAGCTTTTCTGGATGTGGAATGTGGGAGATGGCCTGCAGGGGTATCTTTTCTGGATTTGGAATGTGGGAAATGACCTGCAGGGGTATCTTTTCTGGATGTGGAAGAGGGGGTGACCTGCAGGGGTAGCTTTTCTGGTTATGGAGGAAGAAGGGTGGGAAGATTTGGTTGCTGATGAAGTGGTGGAGGCTTTTTTCATCTTCTTCTTCCTCACTGCTGAGAGGACTTTTAAAGCTTCCCTGATTTTCTGATCCTTCTCTTCATTAACCCTCTAGGCGCCACAGTCGAGTTTACTCGACAAGATGCGGTACTGAATAAAACGGCCGATTTAGTCAAATAGGGTGTCATTTTTCGTTCGACCTCCACTCCACTAGATGGCAGACATATCATACGTCATCCCCGAGTCGAAAAAACAGCATGCTTTAAACAAAACTTTCTAGCTACAGCGCATTGAATCAGTGCGTGAAATACCGGAGCTAGTGTGCGTGTGAGCCACTTTGTCAGAGCGATATTGTCAACGTCAGCGAGTATTTGCATTAGATTATTGTCTAATGGCATCAAAAAAGTTTACCTGAAATGAAGTGTTGGGTCTTCTATTCGCGGACCCTGATTCTGCCTTCAGAAAATGACGGTGATTCGTTTAGTGAGGCTTCAGATGCGTCCCTGCCTTGCAATGATCCAGCTGGACAAAGTGAGAGTTTACTCCATAGTTTAGCTTACACCAAGCACAAACGTTGAATCGTTTGCCCAATGTCACTGGTGGGAATAATGTTTCACGGGTTCGGAGTGTTAATCGGGAAGTTAGCAGGGTGTTAGTGGTGTGGCGAACGAGGCTGGAGGTAGCCTAATGTCCATAGCGCTAGCTTCTGTCTTCTGAACGTGTGCCTCTCCGCAATCGTGGCGACAGTAACGTGGTAGAGCCTTTGTCTAATGAATGCCACTGGGTATGTTAGACGAGGTCGAAGTGCTCATAGGACAGTTAGGGGGGAACGTAGAGGCAGTGTGGGGAGTCGCAATGAGAATGACCGTAGGCCTAGTCCGAGCTGCGCAAATTCTCTCCACTCGGCGCAAGCCTTGAGGCAGATCTGGCCATGCTGCTCGCAACAGGAGCAGAGGTGGTGACACGGGGCAGGAGAGCCATTAGGCCATGCATAGTCTATCACAAGATGATGGGAATGCCGGCCCTGTATGGATAGGATATGGATATGGATAGTCATTACCTCTACAGCAAAAGGCCTGCTACATAAAAAAAAAATTGTCAAAGTCAGCTTTATTGTCAATTTCTTCACATGTTCCAGACATACAAAGAGATCGAAATTACGTTTCTCACTATCCCACGGTGAAGACAAGACATATTTTACCAATTTTAAGTCCACAGACAAACATAACATTCAAGTAAACAAAAAGTAAGTAAATAAGAGGGCACATATAATAATGAAAAATAAGAGCAGCAAAATTTTTGTTGAAATTGTGCATAGACAGTCAATAAAAAACTAGTGCAAAGTCAGGCCAATAAGAGGCTTGGGTAGTTCTGTTTGACCTGAGTAATAAAGAAAGTGGCATAGTGGTGCAAGTTATGTAAGAGCAGCAGAAGTGTTGTGTTTTCAGGACAACAACACCAAGTTGTAAAGTGTACAAGTGTGCAAGTGGAGTAGTGCAGGCGCCATTGTGGGTCCAATGTCCAGGATGTTATGTAGCTGAGGGTGGAGGGGGAGAGGAGGGAGAGAGTTCAGCATCCTTACAGCTTGGTGTATGAAGCTGTTGGTGAGTCTGGTAGTCTTGAGGGCGCAGGCTTCTGTACCTCTTCCCAGAGGGCAGTAGATCCAACAGATTGTGAGGGGTGACTTGCATCACTCACAATTTTGGTCGCCTTGTGAGGTGGGTGGTGTAAATGTCCTTCAGGGAGGGGAGTGAAGCACCAATGATCCTTCCAGCTGTGTTCACTATGCTGCAGGGCTTTCCTGTTGTATTCAGTGCAGCTTCCATACACAGCGATACAGCTGGAGAGGATGCTCTCAATGGTGCCTCGGTAGAATGTGGTCATGATGGCTGGTGGAGCACTTGCTCGCCTGAGTTTCCATTGGGAAGTACAGGCGGCGCTGAGCTCTCTTCGCCAGTGATGCAGTGTTGGTGGTCCAGGAGAGGTCTTCACTGATGTGCACCCCCAGGAATTTGGTGCTGCTCGCTCTCTCCACCACAGCACCGTCGATGGTCAGTGGCAGGTGTTGGGTGTGACCTCTCCGGAAGTCAACAACAAAGCCATTTATTAGTAATGATTTACACTGTTGATTATCTATTTCCCTGACCATTTAGGACGTGTTCTTTTTTGTGTGTTCATGTCCTTGTGATGTGTGTGTGTTTGTCAGCTAAGAAAAAATAACAAAAAAACATCAACAAAAACAACAAAAAGAAAACAAATACTAACATTCTCTTGTCTCGTCTCGTCATCTCACTCCTGATCTGTGCATTGCCGTGGCAAGTGAGTTTTTGAACTAAACAGGTCTTGTCTACTTGTGTTTGTGTGTCATCTGAGTAATATGTGCCCCATACATGGAATCAGAGTGCCTACTGTATGTAGTAAATGGAAAATCTCTACAGCAAAAGACCAGCCTACCGCTACATGCATTTGGTTTGTTTCTGCTATTTATTAGTAATGATTTATACAGTTTGTTTACTACTTACTATTTACCTGAGCATTCCGTATTGTGCAATATAGCATACAGAAGGTGAGGGACATTTTGGGGGAAAAGAAGTGGTGCATTTTATCATTCAAACATGCAACTTTTCATGAAAATTCTATAATCCAAGATGGCCGCCACCATATGATGTCATAATATGCAAATTAGATATAAACATTTACTCTCTACATAAACTTTTGGTCATCCTTAATATTTCTCTAATTTACAGAAAGTCTCTATCTCTTATCACTTTTAAGATATAGCCTTTTGAAATGAAGATGTCAAAATCGAACGTTTCGGAAAAAAAACTCTGGCGCCTAAAGGGTTAATTTTCTCTAGCTTCTAAAGATGGCATTTGTAACATTGAAATGATGAGAGACACGAACTCCTCCAACCAGCACTAATTTTCATGGTAGAGGCTGTTTGTTCTGCTGCCTTCAGGTGTGTTTTGATGACAGCAAAGCCTTCATAGGTCTCAATGTTTAATCTGACCCTATCCTTCTCAATGATGTCATCCATTATGTTGAATGAACCTTCAACAAGAGGGCCAGTAAACAAAGAAAGCACCAATTTGCCCAAGACAGGAAATCTTATTGAGTCTTTTGGTGTCTTCATTAAAAAGATTTCACTCCACCAGTCAGCATCAATAGGTGCAGCATTGTCATCAAACCCTTGGCCCTAGTGCACTGCCATGCACACCAATTGACCGATCCCAAGCCCCTCCTCCCATTGTCAGTCCCATAGTTACTGTTGCTAAGTCGGACAAGTTTGCAGGAAAGTGTGCGAGAACACGTGTTCAACATGGGTACGCAGCACCATTTAGCAGAGTGTAACAGTGTATGCTAGATTTCTGGGCGTCAAGTAATATTGATATATTCAAAAAACAGAGGCCAGAAAGGCCTTCAGTATTCGGAAGGACACATTCACAATGTCTGCTGTTATCAACGAGGTGGAACACCACAAATTGAGGACAAACCAATCTGGTGTTATGGATCTTAATGGGATGCATGTTAACTGGGGATAAACAATTAGCACGTTATCACAAGCAGGTAGTTTACCTTATTTGCTGCAGATGTGACTGATTCAATAAACAGGTCTGTGCAAACATATGGTGTTGACGTGTCCATAACAAAATCTAACCATATTTCGAGGATTAATTAAAGACGGGTCCAAGTGCTGCAGATCCAAGTTCCCACACAACTTGGGAGAGTGGCTAGCCTGTTAAGCAGCTCATGTTGGGGAGGTGGAGAGATAGCTTCGCCGGTGAGCCGATAGCCTACTTATTATTTTGAATGGCTGCTTTAGAAGGAAGAGTTCAAATAAACATGATACAAATGTAGGCTATTGAAAAGAAACCACTAGATCTACCCGAGTTTACCCATACAACGCCGCGACAAATCTGCAGTTTGCAGGCGTGATTTGTCTTGCACAAGACTTCATCAGTGCCAGCTTATGCTATACTTAATTTAAATGTGGGCAATGTAGTAGGCCTAATATTGGCGATTTCGAGACTGCATAGCCTATACAGCAAGGTTTTCAATCGGCACATGATTTGATCTTTAGAAGACATTGGCTATCTCGTTTAGCCATCAATGATGCATCGCAGTAGTCTATTCCGTTTGTTGAAAAAATGTCATTAGCTTATTTCTGTGAACAGTCTTCTATCCCAAGTTAAACAGGGCAAGGTAGCCTATGCCTAAAAGCTGAAGGTATTCTTATTGTGTGTAAAAGGCGTCACGTGATTGAAGGTGTAGCCTATTTGGCGCGATACTTCCAATTGTATGAGTGTGAGTTCAGTTCCTGCAAGGTAGGTATAATTTTTTGCGTAGGCTTATGTTGTTGTTTCAACAGTGGAAACCAGGTTTAGTTATGTTTTTGTATGTAGTTATGAACACAAAAAAGGGAACATTTTCGTACACACTCAGATTTCTTTACTGAAAAGTAGCAGCCTATCCAAAGTTATGCAAAGTTAGGCCTATGTCTGTCAACGTTTCACACGGTCAGGATATCGGATGTCACTTCTACAAGTATCTCAGGCATATATTTGAACCTTTTTGAGCTCTTTAGTTATTTAGTTACTTAGGCTACTCGCAAAAGAAGCATTAGCATTCACATAACCGGCGTATTGTAGGCTACAGAATGGACACTATAAAATTCAAAATTGACCGAGGTTGACCGAGGTCCTCCGACGTCCTCATTGTGACATAGTAAAAGGGGGCGGGGCTTGGGATCGGTCAATTGTACTAGGTTCAATTGGTTGGTGTGCATAGCAATGCACATAAATGGCCTCTAGATGACTTGCTCTGAATCTGGTTTGGACACCTCCAACTGCACCACCACTCATTACTGCTGCACCATCATATGCCTGTGCAACACACGTCTCTGTAATACCATAATGCTCTAGCTGTTCCTCAATAGCAGCGGTTATGCATTCTGCATCAAAACGTCTCAATTCTATCATGGCCAGCAAACACTCCTTTACTCCACCCTCAGTGACATAGCAGATACATAAAGCCATTTGCTGAGTGGTTCCATCTCTAGCTTCAACTGCCATGATAGAAAACATTCCTGAATATTTTAATTCCCTCACAATAGTTGATGTTACCCCCTCCACCCAGCACTGAATGACCTCATTTTGAGACAGGGGTGATAAATAGTGGTTATGTGATGGAGCCGAGTATGACTGCAGGAAAGGATCAAATTGCTTTAAATATGTCATGCACTCAAGGAAATTCCCCTGATTATTGCTTGATATTCCCTCATCATGACCACGGAATATGTTTTGTTTAGCTAAGAGCTGTGTGGTGGCCACAATACGTGTGATGTACTCCCGCCTCATGTGCAGAGTGTAACTGCTCAACAACACTACCATGAGCAGCACTGGCTATGAAGCTGTTCCAGGACATCATACTTGCTTTGTGGGCAGGTATTTTTTCATACTCTCTAAAAAGATCCATAGCTTTTTTCCCAGTTGATTAAACCAGTGCTTACAAATGTGTCATGTTTAATGTGTCTACAAAAACTCCTGCATGAGAAACAAAAAACTGCATCCCGAGATATGGAATATTCCAACCATGGAAAGCTTTCAAACCAGCTAGAATTAAATGATCGCTTTTTTAATCCAAAGCTGTGTTGGGGATATTGGGACAACTTCACTTGATTAGGGCCATCATGCTTTTCCCCTAGATCACTAATGTTCCTTCAATGTTGTGGACACTGTTTTTCCCCCTAGCCCCCTGTCTAATTCCCTCTGTTTCTGTGGAAACTGCTCCCTCAGTGTCATCTCCATGGCGAGGTCTTTCCTGACTTTCGCCTGTTGTGCCTTGCCTGTACTTTCTGACCTTGTCAGCAACACCACCTTTGTCACTGGAGTTTTCTGGTCCATAACTGAAGAAATCTTCATCTGACTGCAGAATTCACACTTTCGTTGGAATTTCGTTTAGTTTTGCTGCCGATTTCCTCTCCAACTCCCATTCCTCGATCCAGTAGCATGTCATCCCAAAAACGCTCCTATTAGAAGCTGTCCATATATCAGCAGTTGTGCAGACTGACTGCACTTGTTGTAATTTGTTTTTGTTTTTTAAGTTTGTATTTCATGTTCATTTATTCACTTTGAAGTTTAGCCATTAGTGTCTTTCTGGTCATTACAGTTTTCCCCCCACTTAATCCCTCTAAGTCTTTTAAATGCTTGCTTGTTCTTCCAGTATGTTAAATGAATGGACTTCATCCACAATGAAAGTTAACATAAGTGAGTTCACCTTGGATTTTGGAAATGTTGCTCGCAAGTTGTGTGAGCCTTGTTTGCTTTTCTTTAGGTGCTCCAGTCTGTTGCTGATCTGCAGTGTCGAGCTCGGGCTTCTTATAATTTTCTACAGGCTTTCTCTGAAATAATCACACAAAGGAAAAGGAAACTAAATTTAATTTTCACACAATTATCATTCATCATCATCATAATTCCATTCTTTCCATCATGATAAAAACTTGGTCGCCGCACACTCTATCTCCTAATTCTTTTATTTAATTCCAACGTTTTGGCCTGTCAGCCTTTGTCAAGGTTCCTAATGTGGACACAAATCCAGGTGTCAAGGGCACTCTGGGTATCTCACCAGGTGTGTAATCAAGCTAGGTCCAAACAATCGATTATGAGGCACATAACCAGAACATACAAAGGGAGCCCATCATCAAGACGATTACAGAAACAATAGTATTCATAAATTACAATATGTACAAAATTTACAAAACAATCAGCATACAACATACTGTATCACACACTTCAAGTTATATTATACACATTGTGTCATTATCTAATTCATAATAGTCACTAATTACAGTACATCATATGCATGTTTTTTTTCTCAGTACAAATAACCAATATTGTCACTTTCAATCAGATCCAACCATTTCTGTCCAGATTCAAACAGGTCTAGGCTATTAGAAATCACTTAGCATTAGGCCTACTGAACTACAATTTGCAGAGAAAGCATTCTTTTGATCAATCATCCAACAGTGGAGAAAAACCTGTGTGTGTGTATTAATTGGGTTTACCACCATCCTAATTTGCATAATTTGGCAGCATTTCTTAAAAATCATGGTGTAGCTATAAGAATGCGCTTAGCACTGAGCTTACTGAACTACATTGCAATTTCCAGACAACAATGAGAAGGCACTATTTTAATCAATCAGGCAGCAGTGGAGAAATAACTTCAAGAATTGATCTGTAATGTGCAAACCAAAAGCAAGCTACACTTTCCCTTTATGTTTTTGCCATCTGGGCATGTTTTTAGAGCTGCAAGAAATAGAGGCTTCATGGTTAACTGTATGAACCATATTCTGGTTTGTAAACTATTAAACGGTAGATTACTGTAGCGTGATAAGAAAAGAGGATGTGAATGGCTGGACAAACTTGTTTTAGAATTTCATCACAAATCACACCCTGAGGTGTGTATATGTGCAAGACATCACACACACACAGAATGTTGACATATTTCCATAGATTTTTAATTCATTTGTAGAGCCTTTTGTAAACTATTAAACAGTAGATTACTGTAGCGTGATAAGAAAAGAGGATGTGAATGGCTGGACAAACTTGTTTTAGAAGTGTGTGATTTCATCACAAACACACTCACACACACAGAATGTTGACATATTTCCATAGATTTTTAATTCATTTGTAGAGCCTTTAGAACCATGTATCAATCTATGACGTCTGCCTCTCTTCCTGTTAACAACAGCAGAACATGAGGTGGGAGCTTGTGTGAGTGTGTGTATGAGAAATAGAGTGAGTAAGTGCACACACATACACTATAATATACTGCATTTTTCAAAAACAAATGTATTTATTTGTATTTTATTTTATTCTTATGAACATCTATTGATATGTATGTGTGTATGTCATTGCTGTGGCAATATGAATGACCTTGTCATGCCAATAAAGAATTTTGAATTTGAGTGTAGGCTATGTGGGTTTTCATGTGTATGTGCATGAGTGTGTGGCATATGTGAAATAAGCTAATCAAATGATATATAAGGTGTGTTCCGAGCCAAATAAGGATAATTGTGGGGCTGGACATTAAGCGTGTTCATGTGCACATGAACTTACACTCTTTTCATTCATGTTTAGATTTATGAACAGAAGGAATGCTGCACTTTCATGTGTACGTTGTGTTTGATAACTCTGATGAGAAACCCCTGTACAGAGACTGTGGGATTGCACATACTCATGGATATACAGTACAAGTTGCTCAAAGATTGATACATGTGATACACACAGACACACACACACCAATTTGATGCTGTTAAAGATTTTATTGATCGGATAGAAAAGGTGAGAGATGAAGAGAATCAGGAGAGAGGGACAGAGAAATGTCAGACGGAGGTGTAGTTCTCTCTGAGTGACGTCTAGAGGTTGCTGTGGTTCAGCTGTATTTGCGGATAGCGTCTTTGATGAACTTTTTGTAACTGATCACACGCGTGTACACCCCAGGGTAGTCACGCCGGGCACAGCCACGTCCAAAACTCACCACCCCGACCTGGACAAACTTCTTCCCCGACTTACACACCAGGGGGCCACCAGAATCGCCCTACACACAAACACACACACACCACAAATATATGCATACAAACACACACACATACACACACCACAGAAATAGCACACAAACACCAAAAATATATACACACACACACATACCAAGAGAATCACAAATACAGAAAGTGAGACACATATTTAGAACTCCCCCTGCATACAGTACACACCTCCAACATACACATTGCATTGCTACAGATGCAAAATTATAACACATAGTGAAGTCTTAATCATCTTGTTAATATACATGTTCACTAGAATAGTCGTGGTCAGACACACACACACACCTTGCATGAGTCCTTGCCTCCCTGCATGTATCCAGCACAAAGATGCTGCTCATCATTGGTACTGGGGTACGCCTTTTTGCAGGTGTCTTTGTCCAAAAGGGGGAGGTTCACCTGCTGCAGTGTCTTCCTACCTCCCAATGGCTCTAAACAGCAAGAAACGGTAAGACAGAAAAGAAACAAAGTCAGAGTCACATACACAGATAACACACATACACTCACACACCAACATGGCATACCAACATTGAGTGCAACAAACACACACACACAACATACACACACACACATTGAGTGCAACAAATTTACACACCACACACACACACAAAATCAATAAAGCCCTATCTATCTATCTATCTAAACACACAGAAACATGCACAAACACCACAAATACACACACAAACACACACATACTGTTCTCAGCCACTTTGCCCCATCCGGTGACCCAGCACTCAGAGCTGGTGTTGAAGAAGTCCTGACAGGTTGGCAGTGCCACAGGCTCCACAAGTTTGGAGGTGACCACCGACTTCTTCAGCTGCACCAGAGCGATGTCATTGTACAGCACGTCCCCATTGTCATGGTAACCAGGATGGATCAGGACACGGTGCACAGAGTACTGCCAGTGAATGGGATCACGAAGATTCAACCGGCCCACCACCACTGGTTTCAAATGACTGTGTGTGTGTGTGTGAATGTAAGTGTGTGTGTGTGTTTGACAGAGTGAAGGGAGAAATATATTATTATGTAAACACAGCAACTCTTAAGAACCCCAACCCCCACCTCCAGTATGCACACACACACACACACATACAAAAAAGAAAACTTACTAGTTTTTTGAGTTAACACAGTGGGCTGCAGTCAGAACCCATCGAGTGTTGATAAGGGAACCGCCACAGGTGTAGGATTTCTGAGAATAGAGCACACACACACACATATTCAAACAGGTGAATCCTTTAGATGGGAAAACACTGAATATCTATAACAAGGGAATCGTTTTGTCTGCCAGATGAAGACGATGCCATAATACGCTGAAGTGCATCAGAGTTTTTAAAGGTTTAAAATGACTAGGCCATGAAAATAAAGGCTCTTTAATCCTGATGCCTGCTCTATATTAATGTAAAGTAAATCAGGTTTCTAGGCCAAGTATACTTGCGTACAAGGAATTTGGTCTCTGCATTTATCCCATCCGTGAATTAGTGAAGACAGAGAGGTGAAGCACACTAATTTGGTGTCTGCATTTATCCCAATTCGTGAATTAGTGAGACACACTCAGTACACAGTGAGGTGAATCACACACTATCACAGCAGTGAGCTGCCTTGTTACAGCAGCGCTCGGGGAGCCTCGCTCAGGCACTACAGCTGTTTCCACTGGTCGGGGATCGAACCGGCAACTCTCTGGTTCCAAGTCCAAAGCACTAACCAGTAGGCCATGACTGCCCCAATGTAGGCCACGACTGCACGACTTTTCAGGGCATTCTCACTACCTTTAGTTATAAGTATTTACTGTACCCTAGTCATTGCCATTCATACATGCTTCACATTGTTATTTTCAGCTGAGTCTAGGCTACCCAGATCTGTCACCATTTCATACTAGTACATTGATTGGATTTTGATTTTTTTTAAATAATAAAAAAAAGGTAGGAGCTATATGAAGTTATTATTTTGCTGTCTCTTCGTCTATTTTTATAACATGATCCCTTTGACCCAGAAGAAAGTGCTTGGCATCAATGGATAGGTATGTGTTTCTGACATGCGTGCCATATCTATTCGATCACAGGTTTAAGAGTAATTCAACGAACGCAGTGTATAGATTGCAAATATGATGCAATTTCATGGTTTTTTTTTTATTTGAATACTTGATCGCACAGACAAGTGCCTTGTCTCGTTAGAAAGCCCCACTTCTGTTCTGTCAAACGAAAAAGGTTTCATCTCACTGAAAGAAATTTAACAGAGAAGAATGGGTGTGGTTTTTTGACAAACTTTGCGTCAATAGTCCTCTAAGGGTTAACTATTCCAAAGACAGTGCATTAGAGTTTTCTTGTTTTTGACAACAAAAATATGGTTGTGAGCCATTATGCAAGAAATAACTCAATGGTGGATAACTATAGCTGATATGCACTCACATATATCCATACATATACACTGGTACCCATTCCTAAACACATACTGTACACACAATTGGCCATTCTCTTTCAATCTTTCTTTAACACACACACACCATTCCATTAGTGCTCTGAAGGTACACCATCCAGGGCCATTGTCCAGGAGCTGCATCCTCTCCCCCAACTATAGAGCTCCTGGGTTTGAGATGCGGCAAGCCTGCAGACAAACACACCGCGTTACACTCACACACACACACACCCTGCGTTACACACTCTCTCTCACTCACACACACACACACACACACAGCATCTTACCGGTAGCTGTGTTGAGCAGCAGGGTCACACAGAGACAGATCCTCACTGTCATGTCTGCAATCTGCTGGATCGCCCTCAGAGCATAGGTGTTATATATGAGATTACCACACCCACCAAGATGATCTCACACATGCATCTTCCTGCTTCACACACACACACACACACACACACACACACCACACACACACACACACACACACACACACAACACACATAAACACACACACACACACACACACACACACACACACACACACACACACACACACACACACACACTCCCTCACTGGGTGGTGGAGGTCTTTACAAATGCATGCACATAGAGGCATAGATATATTGCCTAAACACACTATCCTTCGTAATATTGCATAATTATGAATCTCTAACAGAAATCGAAAAACATGCAGATGCTTTATGTGTGTGTGTGTGAGTGTGTGTGAAAGTTGATTTGTGGAGCCTTTAAAACCACACATCTCTCTAATTTCTACTATTACTCTTTGCTATTGTTTCTGTGAAGCCTATTGCATGACCACTGTGTATGAAATGCCAAGGATGGGCAGTATTTATGATATATGTAAAATAAAATACTTATACTTATACCAAAAGTATTTTGTAATTCACATTTTATTGGGTTGAGGAAAATGGCTTTGTATTTTGCATCAAAATACTTTATAGATGTGTATTTTTGTAGTTTAGAAATATTGCTAAATATCTTAAAACCAATAGTTTTGATGATGTGATGACATCATAAAAGTGCAAAACAATGAATGTACTCTGATTGGTGCTGATGTAGTAATTTGCTCAAACTTGTGGACAGAATAACGGAAGATAACATGTAGGTTGCTCCAACACACAATACACCACCTCTCTCACACCAACTTCAAGTTTCTTAAGACATGTAACCATTAGTTTCTAACCAAGTTTTTGGTTAACCTTGCATTATGTGGTTCTCCTTCAACATTGCTCAAAAAGTTGGCTCATGCATAGGGTGACCAGATTGTTTCCTCTTTTTGGTTTGTGAAAGAGAGGGCACAAGAGAAAACACTGCCTCAAAAGGCTATTTTGAACTCATTTGTGAACGACAGAGAGAAACGCAATGCAAATTCGCTGTAAACATGTTTGAGGCTCTAGAAGAACAAAATACTGGACAATTTTTAGATCTCAAAAAGAGAACTTGTCCTGGAAAAAGAGAACATCTGGGCACCCTACTCATGTATCATCCATATCTACGCCCTGTCAGGACTTATGGACCCAATAATGACCGGCGTTCTATACATGATCCCTTACTTAAATCTTAAATCTCAGTCTATACTAAAATTGCACTATTTCTACCCTCTCTTCAATTGTATATTGTATCTTGCCTGTGCCTGTTGAGGTGTCCATGACCATGGCAACCTTGACAGGGACATCAAGGAGGCAGACATCCCCAGCCGCTCCCCGGATAATTGCACTACCCTATCCCACCCATAGTGTTCTATTTATTGCAAATGTACATACTTTATTTATACTTTATATATAGCTATATTCTACTGCCCTTCATTCTATTCTTACTGTTCTGTTTTTATTCTTTTTTTTTTTTTTTTTTTTTTTTATTCTTATATGTTAAGTGAGTGTTGTACTTTGAGAGCAAAGATTAACCGGTGTCAAACTCCTTACCTTGCTTGTTTACAAACCTGGCCAATAAAGCTGATTCTGATTCTGTGCCCGAGCTTGATAGCAACGGTCGAAAAGACGGTCGGTCTCCGTCGCCGACGCAGCAGAGCAAACCGAGCTGGGTTTGACAACGGTAGCTCACCTGGTGATTGACATGCTGAAGCCACGGCCATGAGCGTCGCAGCAGGCAGAAGAGGCTATCGACCGCCCAGGGCAGTGGTCCCCAAACTTTTTCTTCTGAGGGCCAGCTTACTATGCCTGGCTCTAAGAGAGGGCCAGAGACTCGGAGTATATCAGTAACCATAAATAGCTTAGAACTGTGAACAACAGCAGTCTACCTTAGTTGAATATTTCATTACATTTAATCATAGGCTACTGCAATTTAATACCTTTGTTAGCTGTGTTTATATTGCCATCATGCCATATCAGTGTAAAATGTAGCTCAAATGAAATAATACTAATAAAAAGACTTTAGCATTCCCAAAAGTATTAGCAGGGAGTCCCAAAAGTATATTTTATTCAAAATGTGTGAACTCTGAACTCTGTGTGTTTGCAAACACAAGTTGTGAACAAGCAATATCCTACAAATAATTTAAAGTTCTCAAACTATGACAGTTTTATGAAGTGCAGGGAAAAACATCTGAAATGACCACTTTCACTCACCTGATGAGAACTTTGTGAATTTGTATGAACATTTGAACGAGTGAATAAACAATAGAAATAATTATCCCAGAAAGTCCCAGAAATATGACTTGAATAGAAGTTAGTTAGTTATTAACAATTAATTGATCAACTTTTAGAATACTTTGAGCACTGATGCAGTCAGCATAGGCCTCTTACATTGTTTGCAGGTAGGCCTACATTTTATTCCGTTTTCGATGGCAAATGTGAAACAGCGCCAAAACAACCACAGTGGACAAAAAGAGTATTACATGTGTACTGTTAAGACTCGCCATAGAGAATGAATGGGGGAAATTACGGGGGTTATAGTTTGACATTGTCATACTCCCGTGCGGGCCAGATGCTATATACCACGGACATGTTTTGGGGGGCCACCCAAAATGAGGTGGCGGGCTGTATCCGGCCCACTTGCCGTAGTTTGGGGGACCACTAGCCCAGGGGTTCAGCTTGTCCGGCTGCAGTGGAACTGTTGTTTTTGTTTGTTCTAGATGGCACAGCTGTACTGCAAGGAGACTGGGGCTGAACGAGAGCACTACCCGTGACTTGCGAGTTCCGGTGCTTGGTGGACTGTGGTGGCTGTCGAAAGCCCTGCCAGTGGGCGGGGTTGGTAATGTGTGACACGCCACTGCAGGAGTGACACAAACACATACACACACACACACACACACACACACACAAATACACTAATACTGCATTTAATTTTATTTCATGTATTCATTGATATTTATATATTCATTTTATTTTATTCTTATGAAAATCTATTGATATGTATGTGTGTATGTCAATATGAATTACCTTGTCATGCCAATGAAGCCTTTTGAATTTGATTTTGGGTTTGTGTATTTGTATGTGTACAGTATGCGAGTTTGCATGTGTGTGTGAGTGTGTAGGTGCATGTGCACATGATCTTATACTTCATACTGTATATTTCATTCACTTTCAGATTTATGAACAGAAGAATGCTGCACTTTAATGTGTACGTTGTGTTTGATCATTCTGATGAGAAACACCTGTACACAAATCATAGGATTGTGCATACTCACAGATGTATGGCAAAATGTCACACACACACACACAAACACAGCAATTTTATCCTGCTAAAGATTTTATTGATCAGATAGACAAGGGGAGAGATGGAAGAGAATCAGGAGAGAGAGACAGAGAAATGTCAGGCAGAGGTGTAGTTCTCCTCTCTGAGTGGATGAACTTTGTGTAACTGATTGGATGAACTTTGTGTAACTGATCACACGTGTGTACACCCCAGGGTAGCCACGCCGGGCACAGCCAATTCTAAAACTCACCACCCCGATCTGGACAAACTTCCCAGTTTGCTGACTTACACACCAGGGGGCCGCCAGAATCGCCCTACACACAAACATATATATACATACAAAGAGAGATATTTTATATACTTTATTTGATCCCACATTACAAGTCAAATTTCATTTAGGAATCAAATGTTCTGAATGATCCAACACATAAGACAACATAGACATTGTTATGGTTTTTACAACTTCACATACACACACACTTACACTCCATGCACCCTTGCGCCCCTGCATGTAGCCGGCACAGAGCTGCTTATCAGTGGTACCAGGGTACACCTTCCTGCAGGTATTGTCGTCCACTAGGGGGAGCTTCAGCTGCTGCAGGGTCTTCTTACCTCCCAATGGAGCTAAAAGAGAGAAACAGGGAGACAGAAAAGAGAAAGAGACAGTCAGTCACATACACAGATAACACACACACTCACACACCAACATAGGCATACCAACATTGAGTACAACCATGCCTTCATACACAAACACACACACACACACACACCAACATAGGCATACCAACATTGAGTACAACCATGCCTTCATACACAAATACACACACACACACACACACACTCACACACCAACATAGGCATACCAACATTGAGTACAACCATGCCGTCAAACACAAATACACACACACTCACACACCAACATAGGCATACCAACATTGAGTACAACCATGCCGTCAAACACAAATACACACACACACACACACACACACACACACACACACACACACTCACACACCAACATAGGCATACCAACATTGAGTACAACCATGCCATCAAACATAAACACACATGTAGACAGACCAGTGGCAGCTGGTGGTTTTAGAAGTAAAGGAGGATGGGGGGGGGGGTGTTCATTAGATAAAGGTAAATAAAGGGGCCTTACAGACAGTGAGGGTGTTAAGCCCACATTATGTTTATGGTTATGAACATATGAATATTTTGTAATCCAGATTGGTACAGTGTTAGTATAATTTTAGTATCCTGTACCATTTACAGTTTTTTTTCTAAATGCTTAAACACAACTGTGATTCTTATCCACAATTTCTAAAACTATTAATACTTATAGCAAAACCACTCACTGAGTTCGCAAAACTAAAAGCACAAACACTGCTTTGCACTCAGTTTGCAATTTTGTAACACACACTTTGCACAACTGTAGGCACAATTCACTACACTTACACTATTTTGCCAACTCTCTGGCACACTTTCTCATGTGAAAACTGTTTTAGATAATTAGTTCACTTTGCAATCAGCCTAAGCACTATAAATAAGCCACAGCTAATGTACAATGGGTACAATGGAGGGAACAGGAAGAGTGAGAAGAGAAAGATATTGTCATGTCAGGCCTGGATACGTCATTCCAGAATATATTTTTCCCGGTGCCTTGGACTAGGACATTGCATGTGATGTAGACGGAAGTACATCTGAATGCCCACTTTCCGTGCCACCTGTATAACACAATGACGTTGAAATTACTTAAATACTTCATATAAACTTAAAGAAGCCCTATGCAGGTCTGGTTATTCCTTCGCTGTATTTGGGCTCGCATTTTTCACGACATAGCTCCCCTGCAGCTTTGGTAGCAAGTGACTGCTACGCTAAACCCCCACTAGCTAGCGAGCTAGCCATCAAGAAACCAAGCTAAACACATACAGGGCTCACAATAAAATGGTCGAGCAAACACATTGTTCATAAGACTATCAAACCACATTACAAAAACTAAGTTCACCCAAGAGTAGGCTACTAACAATTTCAACAGCAACAAAGCCAAGTCGGAGTCCGTTTTGCAGTCTGCTTAGAAACTACAATCTGACTACATTTTCGGATGTGTTCGGACCGCGACCAGAAAGTTGCATATTTGTTTTTTCCATGGAGAAGCACTAGGCGGAGACGAAGCACCCACCAAACGACCCAAAAAGTGTTGTAGAACCATCAGAACGACTCTCAACCTGCATAATTAAGATAATTTTTGCTAAAATTGTTGCATAGGGCTTCTTTAACTTACAGTAATCAATGTCACTGTAATTACTTGATCAAATTGGGTTATCACAGCACAAATCAATTTTGTAAATGTTGACATTTCATTCATGTGCAACCGATGTACGTGATAAAATCAAGTAATTCCAGCAATTCTTTTTTTTCAGTGCACGCACACATACACTGAAACATTTTTTACATGATTTTAATGTTTACATCGGTCCCACATGCGCAGAATGTGTCCAACTGACACCATTTTTACACTTTTGTTCTAGTTAATCGTTGCTTGTAGGGACATAAAACTTTAAGGGCTGTATTTTGCACACTGGCGCATGGCGTAAAATCCGTTTTCCACCCGGCGCGAAGTTTAATTCCTTTTTTTGCACGTTTAATTTTTTTAATAATGCGCCCAGGGGTGTGGCAATTAACAACTTAGGGAGTGGCCTGGCGCATTGTCTAAAAATCGCTATTGTACACCTGGTCAGAAGTCTATGGCGAGTTGTTTGTTGTTTTAAGAGTGCATTGTCAACAGTCATATTGGCGGGTGCACCTATCATCCATGAACGCACACCAGCCACGTCCAAGCAAAACATTACAAATTGCATGATTACAATAGGAAACATAATTAGAATAAAGATATTACGAAATACTGTACATCTCATGATGAGTAGTTATTCACCATCATTTGCAAATTAGTAATGACGGTTAAAAGTGATTAGGGGAGAGGGAGAGAAACGTATGTAGCACAGCTGAAGATGCACTGTCACGAGATATAAGCAACTCCTCTGCAGGATAAATGCTGTTTTATTCAGTCATTTGAGCAATATTTGGGCAAGTGTTGCTTTTTTCAGCCTATGTTTTCGATGGTAACCCATTGTCAGTCAATAGTGAAAGTAACTGCATAACTGTCTTGTTGTTGACTTACACCTTGGTAAAGTTAGTTTCACTTTGCCAATGAGTTCAAATAATAGACGAGTGCAAATGCGTGAATGCTATGCTAGGTTTCAGTAAAGCATGGTTTAGTGGAATGACTATTCCATACGGTCTCACAAGCAGCCTCCTTCAAATGCGCCGTTGAATGTCAAAATACCGATGCATTTATTTGACATATTGCGCTTTGCGCCGTTAAAGGGAATGACAGATGTCATTCTCATTGGTTTAAATGATACGCCCCAAACACACCCATATGACTGATTAAAAAACCTAGGAACAGCTTGTTGCGCCATGCGCTCGACGTTTGATAACTGTGACGGATATTGGCAGGTCTTAGACCCCGCCCTGTTTGGTGTGCCTGTGCTCTCTACCGCTCCTTCTCTATTCCCCATGAGCAGGTGTTGGTGCTCAGGTGTGCCTGATTGGCAGGACTATAAATCGCCTGCATCTACAGCAGCCAGGCCCCGGCTTCCTCCTCCTGGCATTTGGCTTTCGTTGTCCTTCGGCTGTTAAACCCCTAGACTGATTTTGCATGACACTTTTGGTTTCCTTCCATTATACTGACTTGCACTACACAACGTTATCATTTAGTCTCTGTTAAATTTACCTTTAATTAATAAATTATCTTGATTATTATGGAATCAGCGTGTGGCCTCCCCATTCATGTTTCATGCATCGAGCCGGCATGTCACATAACGAAACCCCTCCCAATGTGGACTGGACACATCCTACTAAATTTGAATAGATAGATAGATAGATAGATAGTTTATTGATCCCCAGGGGAAATTCAATGTCTCAGTAGCATACAGACATCACACACACATTCACTAACAGCAGAAAAAAGTAATTAAAAGTATGTAATATAAAAAACACAACTAAGCAAAAAGGACAGTAGAAAATAAAGAATATACTAAATATACTAAAATACAAATTATAATAAATAACACTTAATCTAAATCAATTCTAAAAACAGGATCCACATAGTGGGTGATTAATCAATCAAGAGGCGCTTGCAATGACTGAGGCAGGGACTGAGCCTGTGATTCTCTCTGCATTGTAAGGTAAGGTAAGGTGCTCTGTGTGAGTGAGTGTCATGGTGATGGTGCAAATGAGTAAGTCCAACAGTGCAACATCTATATATCTATATAACTATATTAAGAAAAGGTATAAGTGTGGTCACAGTTCGGCTGTGGCATGGGGGGAGGGGTTATGCATATGTGCTAATATAGCATGCAAACAGCGAGGCAGAAAGACAGTGGTAAAAAGTGGCTAGTGGACAGACAGTATCCAAACATGGAGGGGGTGAAGAGGCAGACAGACTATGCGGAGAAGTCTATCTTTCCTCTCCTCTTCCCTTAAGTGAAGCATTGAACAGTTCAATGGCCCTGGGGACAAATGACTTCCTCAGTCTGTCTGTTGTGCAAGGCAGTGAGCGAAGTCTCCAGCTGATCAGGCTCTTCTGCTTTACAACAGTGCTGTGGAGTGGATGACACTCATTGTCCAAGATGTTGATCAGTTTGTTCAGGGTCCTTTTGTCAGATATTGAAGTGATGCACTCCAGTTCAGCTCCCACTACAGAGCCAGCTTTCCTTACCAGAATAAGCTTTTGACGAGTGACGATGCACTTTTGACCAGTGTTGTAGTCAAGTCACTATGCCTCGAGTCTGAGTCTAGGTTCGAGTCCCCAGTGTTCAAGTCCGAGTCATTAAAAAAAAATTCCAAGTCAAGTCCACTACTCATCCGAGTCAAGTCCGAGTCGAGTCCCTATTGATCAAGTCGAGTCGAAGTCTAGCACTAAAGTAAGCATAGCCTACATGTCGTTCCATTTTTTCCCATTGCAGATGAAATCCTTAAAAGCAAAACGGACAATCTTCTGTCTCCATGCAGGGGTGCCATCACTTGTGTGAAAGTAGTATTGCCAAATTTCTTGCCAAACCCAATGTGTTGTATTTATTATATCGGAGAGAATACCATACCATAGCCTATAGGCCTACTCATAATAAATGAGCAATCCACATCCCAATCACACAGGCCATTAAGTCAAAGTCAAAGTCAAAGTCAGCTTTATTGTCAATTTCTTCACATGTTCCAGACATACAAAGAGATCGAAATTACGTTTCTCACTATCCCACGGTGAAGACAAGACATATTTTACCAATTTAAGTCCACAGACAAACATAACATTCAAGTAAACAAAAAAGTAAGTAAATAAGTAAATAAGAGGGCACATATAATAATGAAAAAATAAGAGTAGCAAAATTTGGTTGAAATTGTGCATAGACAGTCAATAAAATACTAGTGCAAACTCAGGCCAATAAAAGGCTTGGGTAGTTCTGTTTGACCTAAGTAAGAAAGAAAGTGGCATAGTGGTGCAAGTTATGTAAGAGCAGCAGAAGTGTTGTGTTTTCAGGACAACAACAACAAGTTGTAAAGTGTACAAGTGTGCAAGTGGAGTAGTGCAGGCGGCCATTGTGGGTCCAATGTCCAGGATGTTATGTAGCTGAGGGTGGAGGGGGAGAGGAGGGAGAGAGTTCAGCATCCTTACAGCTTGGTGTATGAAGCTGTTGGTGAGTCTGGTAGTGGGGGCGCAGGCTTCTGTACCTCTTCCCAGAGGGCAGTAGATCAAACAGATTGTGAGCGGGGTGACTTGCATCACTCACAATTTTGGTCAGCCTTTGCGGGTGAGGTGGGTGGTGTAAATGTCCTTCAGGGAGGGAGTGAAGCACCAATAATCCTTCCAGCTGTGTTCACTATGCGCTGCAGGGCTTTCCTGTTGTATTCAGTGCAGCTTCCTCCACACACAGCGATACAGCTGGAGAGGATGCTCTCAATGGTGCCTCGGTAGAATGTGGTCACGATGGCTGGTGGAGCACTTGCTCACCTGAGTTTCCGCGGGAAGTACAGGCTGCGCGCTGAGCTCTCTTCGCCAGTGATGCAGTGTTGGTGGTCCAGGAGAGGTCTCCACTGATGTGCACCCCAGGAATTTGGTGCTGCTCGCTCTCTCCACCACAGCACCGCCGATGGTCAGTGGCAGGTGTTGGGTGTGACCTCTCCGAAGTCAACAACAATCTCTTTGGTCTTGCTGACGCTCAGCAGGAGGTTGTTGTCCCTGCACCACGTGGTCAGATGGTCGACCTCCAACCTGTATTGAGTCTCGTCAGCCCTTGGTGATGAGACCCACCAGAGTTGTGTCATCCAGCAAATTTCACTATGTGATTGTTGCTGTAGGTTGCAGTGCAGTCATCGTCAGCAGGGTGAAGAGCAGCGGACTGAGCACGCAGCCTTGGGGGGCCCCTGTGCTCAGTGTGATGCTGCTTGAGGTATTGTTGCCAACACATACTACTTGAGGCCTCTGACAGAGGAAGTCCAGTAGCCAGTTGCAGAGGTAGGTACTGAGTCCCAGTTTGTCAAGTTTGCAGATGAGTTGTTGTGGTATTATGGTGTTGAATGCAGAACTGAAGTCTATAAACAGCAATCTCACATATGAGTCTCTTTTTTCCAGGTGGGTGAGGGCTGGGTGGAGGGCAGAGCAGATTGCATCCTCTGTAGACCGCTTGGCTCGGTATGCAAATTGGAAGGGGTCCAGGGTGGGGGAGAATGGATTTGATATGTGACATGACAAGCCGCCTCAAAGCACTTCATGATGATGGGTGTCAGTGCCACAGGGCGGTAGTCATTGAAGCAGGATGGAGCAGTTTTCTTCGGCACAGGTATGATGGTGGCAGCTTTGAAACATGATGGGACGATGGCTTGCTTCAGGGAAGTGTTAAAGATGTCTGTGAAGACATCCTTAAGCTCCCCCGCGCAGTCCTTCAGCGCCTAACCTGGGATGTTGTCTGGACCTGTTACCTTACGGTGTTGATAGCAGCAAGTGTCCTCTTCACGCTGTCGGCAGAGAGGCACAGGGCTGCTCATGTAGAGGGGGATGGGTCTTCTGTGGGCAGGTGCTGTTTTGTGCTTCAAAGCGAGCAAAGAAGCGGTTCAGGTTGTTGAGCAGAGGGATGTTGCTCTCACAGCTCTGTGGCGCGGGCTTGTAGTCCGTGAGGGCCTGAATGCCCTGCCATAGGCTTTGTGCGTTCCTGCTGTCTTTGAAGTGGGTGGTTATCTTGTGAGTGTATTCCTTTTTTGCTTCCTTGATGCCACGGGACAGGTTGGCTCTCGCTGTTCTCATGCCAGATTCATCCCCAGCTCTGTAGGCTTTGTCTCTGGCCCTCAGCAGCCTGAGGACATCCCCTGTCAGCCATGGCTTCCAGTTAGCCCGAAAGTGATGATGTCTTTTGTGTGGGTCACATCATCGATGCACTTGGTGATGTAAGAGGTTACAGTGTCTGTATACTCCTCTATGTCTGTCCGGTTGTTGTAAGTGGCTGCCTGCTTAAACATTTCCCAGTCTGTTGTGTCAACCTCTGCAACAGTGATCGTACATTTGCCAGGAGAATGGATGGTATGGCTGGGTGAGTTGGGCTGGCCGCTAGCCTGGCCCGGACGCCTCGGCTGCCCCCTCTTCTGCTTCCTCGCACACCGCGTCCGGCGCTTTCTTTCGGGGGGAGTAGCAGGCGAGTCCGGTGTTGTTGCAGGCCGGAGTAGTCCGGAAGTTCCTTTAAGCGCCTCTGTTGCAAAGTCCAGAACGCTGCAAAACTTGCTTTTGCAGATGTCAATTAAAAACTGCCTGCTGTACTTGTAGTACGGCGTAGTAAGACGCAGAGGCGAACACGTAAAACTTTCGGACAAACACTTTTAAACTAACAAAACACCGCACGGTTGGGACAGAGAGAGGTCGCTCGCGTGTGTATGCCGCCGCCATCTTGGATCATTTCAAGTCACATTATGCTGTTACTGACTGCTGACAATTGTACTCTGTAGGCAGTGTTGTAGAAGTTCATACTTCACAAGAGCTAGATGGACGTTGGAGTAGGCCTATTTTGTAAGAGGTAGTGTGGATCATAAAAGGGCCTCCCCCAGGCATTTTTTTTTTTAATTCTGGCTGTTAAATAGCCTACACAATTGTAGCGCAGTTTGGGAGGGTAGAAAACCGAGGTGAAGTTAGTTGGACAGATATTCAATTATTTTTTTAATGCGGCCGGTTTCACCCCGTGTTTGAGACAATGTACAAACAGATGACCTGTCTACTTGCTCCTAGCCGACCTACTTAGGGACTGTCTATAAAGTACCTTCTGAATTACCTTCATAGTTTTTTCTGTCATTAGCTTCGACATCAAGTGCCCCATCTTGTTTTGAGTCTTACATTGATGGCAGTTACTATAAAGAAAGCCCTTTCTTTTGTGGGGATGACCTTAAACTTGCTTTGATTGTTTATGTTGATGACTTTGAGGTGTGCAATCCACTTGGAACATCCAAAAAGAAGCACAAAATTACTGCAGTGTATTGGGTGTTGGCCAACTTGTCACCTGTAATAAAACCGTCACTGACATAAATTAATCTTGCTATTCTGTGTAAAGCTGAGGACCTGAAACGCTTTGGTTACTCAGTCATTTTGGAGCCTCTTAGCTAAACGTTTTCTGGCTAGCATGACTTATTTATCCATTAGCAAATTAGTTAGCTATTGTTAAATACCAATGTGTGAATATTCTAAAGACTGAATATAATGTTAATAATATGCCCCAGATTCCTTCTCATTCATTCGCCCTTCTTTACATCAAACACAGTCTTGTGTTACAGCTGCGTTAACGTCACCACCTAACCAGTGGATAGGTGATGTACCGTAGTCTGCAGCCATATGTCTCATTTCTCTTTTAGAACAGGATGGTGTTTATATTGCCAGTCTCGGGAAAAACATCAAGGGTACAATCCTGTGTATGATTGCCCTGGTCAACCTTGGCGCCCATTCTGTCAATGGTTTGGTAGAAAGCTTTAGTGGAAGTTACATCTGCAGGTACTGCTTGGGCAACAGTAGGAAGGTTCCAGAGCAGAGAAGTAAGGTCAGGTGCTTTTCCACAGAGAACAAAGGAGGACCATGCCTTGCATGGTCAGTCAGTAAAGAACAATCCTAAGTTGATCCATTCATTTGGGTGAAAAAAGCCTGTCCACTGACAGAGTGTCTCTCATACTTTCATTTCTGTACTGGTTATCCCCCTGACCTGTCGCATGATCTGTTTGAAGGAGTGATTCCAGTAGAGCTAGCACTCTCTCTTTTCATTAAGAAGAGGTAATGAACTTAATGACCGCATCAAACATTTTCCATACAAAGACAGTGACAAAAGCAAACAGTCCCCAGTTAATACCTCAAAATTTTGCAACTCGGCGAACAGTATGGGGTAATGCACATGAGTACTGGGCCCTTATAAGACTTATGCCATTCTTTATCGGGGTCCAAAATACCCTCTGATGAAACAGCATGGGATGTTCTTGTGACATTGAAAGATATAGTTGAACTGGTGGTGGCACCTGTCCACACAAGAGAGACTATTGGTTATCTTGATTCAAAAATATCTGAACATCGCCATAAGTTTCTAGATGTTTTCACCAATGAAAGACTGCTCCCAAAGCATAATGTCCTGGAACATTATCCGGAATTGATTGAAGGTTTTGGTCCTCTTGTTAGCTCATGGTCTATGCATTTTGAATCAAAGCATAGTTTTTTCAAGTGTGTAGTCAGGCACACCAGAAACTTCATAAATGTCTTATCTTCACTTGCAACATGGCATCAGTTGATGATGGTTTACCACATGTATACCAATTCAGAGAAATCCCCCTCAATCTGTGTCAGCAAGGTGTCGAAAATGCCTATTGAACTGTTACATACATCAGTGCAAGTGGCACTCAGAGAAATATTGCCAAGCCATAGTGATGTTGATTTGTCCAGTGTTGTATCTTACAATGGTGTGAAATACAAGGTAGGAATGGTACTGCTGTATGGCTGCACAGACTTTTTTTTTTTTAGATAAGTCAGATTGTCATCTTGAAAAAAAGACTCCTTGTGCATGGTATGACGAGCATCTCAGGTCATACTACCTTGAACATTCTGAAGGTGTGCGTCTTGTTGAGTACCAGACACTAAGTGATTGGTATCCCTTGTCAGCTTACACAGTGGCACAAAAACGTGTGGTCCCTCTTAAGCGTCACATATGTTTCTCTTACTATGATTTGACTTTGCTTTTAGACCTAGATTAGTTATTTTACTTTATGTTCATGGTATGTTTAAGGGGCTTTTTGTGTATATAAGTATTTCTTTTTAAAATATTTTCTGATTTCAAGGCTTCTTGATGACCCAATGGATCCTGCTGCATTAAAAGTTCTAATTGATCAGGAGGTCCATAAGCTATTGCTTCCTGCAGGGATTCCAAATACACCGGGGGAACTGATTTTGGCTGTTAAGGAGTCATTTTGTGTGACAGAAGAATTCTCTTTGCAGTATCTGGACTCAGAGTTCAGTGATTTTTTCACTTTGACTGCAACAGAGCAAATTAAACATAAAGACACAATCAAAGTAGTGTATACTACTCCTGTCATTCTCACATTCTGCTGTGAGGATGGAACTCCCACTGATAGCACACAATCATTAGATGAAGCTGCTACCTTTGCTGTCAGCCAACACCCAGAGCACTCCTCTACCCCACGTTCATCCATGCCCTGTACAGATGATGTCGCCTCTACTAGTTCATCACAAGATACAGTCATCCTGTCCAGGAGCCCACAACAGTTTCCGATTCCCCGCTTTTCTCCTGAAGTGGAGATAGCAGTGGAAAAGGCTATGGACTTGTGCAGACAAGATGGGACTCTAATGCAATTGGATCACGTTGACAGGGAAATTAAGGAAAAGTTAGCTCAGGCCATGCACAATTACAGTCTACCCTTCAGGCCTGCAAATTGCAGGGGGTCCCTGACAAAGTTTGCTACAAAATATGAAATTGTCTTATATGGCAAAAAAATGCTACAGTATCAGTATTTGCCCAATTGATCTGCTGATACGTTACATCAATACGTCAAAACACTTTACTATTAATTAACCGCCAACAAAATGAAAGTTATGTGAAGCAAACACTATCTGTTCAACACAATAGGCCTACATTTGACAAAGAAACAACAATCCTTTAAAAAAATCTTACATTTGACATACTGTCAAAGTTTGCTAACATGACTATTGTGGTATTAGCACTCTATGTTTTTAGAATACATAAGAATCTAACAGAAAAAAAGGCTATACAGCTATATGATTAACTTAAGTTTTATGTGTTGTGATTATGAGGGGTCCTTGGAGAATTTTCCAATCCATGAGGGGTCCCCGGCCCACAAAAAATTGAGGTCACAATGGTTGCAGCCCCTGGGATTGAACTCATCGTTTTGACGAGCAGATATGGGAATAAACATTATTTTGTGTGTTTTACAGAGCACTGAAGAGGCTCAACATGCTTGTGTAGGCCACACAATGAAAATCTGGAAGGTAATGAGGTTCTTTGCGGGTTGACAAGTGTGCCACCGGCATGCAGTATCTAACTGGGACTTATGTATGCTTTAAACTTAAGCTATCCGAAAGAGCTTAAACCAAAGTCATTTTAGGCAAGTCCCTCAGCTCGGCGGCCATATTGCAACGCTTTTTGGACACTCATCGGGCATCCTATTCGGCAGAAATGCGTGTGCGCAAGGCTTTACGACACCAATCTTTCTCCAGCGGCGAGTTCAAAACACACGATTGGCACGATGTCTTCACAACACACCACATGATTGGCTCAATGTATTCACATGTCGATGTTTTGCCGAGGAAGGGGTGGGATATGTGTAGACAACGGCGTTACAAACTAGCCCCATGCATTTCTATGGAGGAATTTTTAAGTGCTGTGTCTCCTCATTATAAAGTCTCTGCTTAAACACACCTTTTGAAGTTTTTCAAAAGCTCTTTCTGGAGCTGGACAATGCCAAACTTTCCCCCAGACTTCAGTCTTTGGTGAGAAAACTTCAGCCTGTTTGAGGCCTACACACACTGTATTGTCAGAACTGTAACAATGTGTTGTTTGAATGTCTAGTGTGTTTAACCCTTTAGCCGCCAGGGTTTAAAAATTAATAAATTGGATTTTTACATCAAAATTTCAAAAGGCCATGGCTTGCAAGTGGTCAGAGATAAAGTCCTACTGTAAATGTGAAAATCATTGAGTATGACCAGAAGTTTATGAAGGGGGTAAATTTACTCATCTAATTGGCATATTATGACGTCACTGGATGGCAACCACCGTGAATTATGCACATTTCAGTAAATACTTGATGTTGAACATATTTGAGCAGTTTTACTTTCTTTTTTTGTCATTTCACCGACAACAAATGAACAGGAAAACAGTCACATGTAAACCAACAATAGTAAACTATTACTATAATCACAAACCCTATGCTAATATACAATAAAGTAGCCTGGTCAAATCAGTTCCATATCGCGGGTGACTTTGAAGTTCTTCAGAGCCCTATTTTTACAACCCCTGCTGTCTATACCACATCCATTACGGACACCATCATCACTATTGTCACTGGCACCTCCAGCTATGTTGGGCAGAGGGTCGAAATAAGCATGGTAAGCTTAGTGGACACTGTCAAAAAAGACGCACCTCCATTCACAGACGCTCCGTGACTATCAGTCAATAGACGATCGATCATATTCTGTCATGAGCTCTCTCTCTGCCTGGTAACACGCGCTGATTGAAGCCTGATGACCTCCACCTGTTCCTGCTCTGCTCTGCCTCACCCTCGTTTACCTACCAGCTGCACTGCATTCACCACTCATCATGCCCTGTATTTAAAGCCTTGCTTTTCAGTCCACATTTGTCAGATCGTCTGCAAACCCGCACCAGTTACCTGCCTGTCTTGGAAAATGACTCTGACTCTTTGCCTGTGAACCCAGACCCGCTCGACTACCTCTTTGATCTCCAGCCCCGGTAATCTTGACCTGCCTTCCGTCTCTCTTCTACGAATACAGCCTAGCCCTTGACTGTACTGCTGCTTCGTTTCAATTGCTGTTGTGTGTGTGTTTCCCCCAGGACTTCCCCGGATCATCCAGCTCCTGCCATTGCTGCTCGGCTATTGGGGAACACACACACGCAGACTCTTGGAACTCCCGAACCCCTGAAACCCCTGTAACCCCCAACCCTTAAATAAACATTCTAACGTGACGCTTTTGTGGTCCTCATCCTGTTTGGTGTCTGACATATTCTCCAAAAGGCAGATATTCTCCTTCAGAATCAGAATAGATGAATAACAGATCCAAGACTTCATCACACGTGAATTTTTTTTTTTCAACATTTGGTGAATTTCTGCTTCAATTTGTGCAAAACTAAGGCCCGCATCGCTTCCGCGTTATGGAGGAAATGCACGTCTTCTTCGTGTGTTTCTCACGTGTTTTCGCGAGCTTCCTGAAAACTTTAAAAAAAAAAAAGTTGAGCTTGAATCAAAGCTCTGGGTGTCTGCCAACTAGTGGTCAAGAGTACAAATGAGATTTTACACTGTACTCGCGTCTATCGTCTGTTTTATTCAGTAATGACGCTTGTCGCAATATTGCGACATGGGCGGTTAGAGGGTTAAAATGGTTTGTTGTCAGGTTCAATAAACATGATTATTTTGCTTATTTTGACCAGTGCCGGTTCAGACCTCCAAGGGGCCCTAAGCAAAATCCTGCTAAGGGGCCATCCTACCTGAACTCTGAGCGCAAAATTGTAACCATTTTTTACAGTATCGTCTGACACCTCAGTGCTCCCAATACAATCATCCAACCCCATTTTGGATTTCTATGGAAGTTACCAAATATAGTGTTTTTCCCTATAAAGGACTAGGAGAAAGAATCACCTTCACACAGCAATAAATGCCCAGTTTCAGTGTATGGGCTCTTTGCTTTTGATGCTTGCTGTAGGCTACATATCCCCTTGCAAAAAATAACTGCAGTTTTTCAGTAGTACAGTTCAGTTATACCACAGTAGGCTACAGTGCAGTATAGTATATTCATGTCCAAAATACTGCATTTCTGTAGTAAAGTATAGTACTATGCAGTAGTTTTTTGTGTTTAAAATACTGCATTCCCTGCATAAGAACTGTAAATATTTTCTCCAAAACTGCGGTTTTCATACTCAGAAATCTGCAGTTTGACACTTGAAGTAATGCAGTTTTTTTTGTAAGGGTCTGGTTGTGCTAGTAGCCTACTGGCTGACTGTTCTTCACCTGTGTGTCTGTAGTAGGCTACTTTCCAAAGACATAGGCTATGAACTAGCTCCCCTGATTCTCTTATTATTTCAATATTTTTTTTCAAACGTAGACTATTTTAAACAATCATTTTAATACTTCATATAGGCCTAATTTACGATGTGCATCTATTGTCCATGCAGCACAGCGAATCAAAGTTAAGTAGGCTTGGCCTACTTTCCATTTTGCATAGGCCTACGTTCAGTTGTTAGCCTGGGTGTTCCCATGCTGCCTTGCGCGCAATTTGATTCACGCTGCTAAGGCAGCCTGGAGACCATGGAGCAAATTTTCGCCTGAGATAGGGAACCAATCACAGAACAGGGGGGAAAGCAAGACAATGATGAGCTATGCACAGACGCATTTGATAGACATCCGTGGCACCCAATAAACGGATCTGGGCATTTTTTTCAAATACGAGAAAATGAACGTTTGGTTCCCAGACCACGTCTCATTGAGAAGTGGTGGCGCTAGCCAGGCTATTCAGTTGTAGGCTATAAAGTTTGACTGCTCTGTCCTGTTCCAGTTGAGACTTCCATAAGCACAGTTTGTACTGGAAAGCTGTGATCGCGTTGTATATCTCTGTTATGACTTGTTTGCGGCCCTGCAGCCTCTGGTTCAGTTGGGCGAGATGCTCCGCTGTATCACACAGCATGGCAAAATCCCACAGCCAGTTTGTATCTGACAGTTCGGACAAGGGTTTGCCTTTATTTGCATTAGAGGGTGACACGGGAATCAATTTTCACTCCCGGCCCATCCTGAGCCCACACAAATACTCCCGTCATATCCCGATCACGTGACTGCCCCCCCCAAAAAAAATCCTGTCCTGCAAAATCCAGAGAGAAAGGCTCCCGAATCCCGTCCCACTCCCGTTTCGTTCCCTATGTTGTCTAAAGCATTGGTTCCCAAAGGGTTGGTCGTAGGAGATTTTATTTGGGTCGCCAGCATAACAATGTATGTAGTGTAATAGGCCTAGCTAATACCTTATACCGTGAGGTTTATTTGCGTCATAGGCTACAGATAGTTTCAATTGTAGATAGCCTAAGCCTCTTTAAAGTTAATAGGAGTCTCCTCACATTCCATCTTATTTTGGATTTAAAACGCACAAAAGTGCATTAGAAAGGCTATAATTTAAATGGACATGTAAACGCTATTTCCTCTTTCCAATCTTGCGAACTTCACTACAGTAAAGCTGCATTGCCATTTATTAGCTAGTTTCCCATAACAACCACCACATAGGCTAGTCGAGGTGATGAGGGTTATTAAAGGTCCAGTATGTAGGAAATAATGGAAAATAAACTGTAACCATTCCAAAAATGATCACCATATGTTGTCAGAGAGTAAGGAAACACGATGAATTGAAGTAACGGCTTATTTGACAACATTACTCTAACCCGTAAAATCCATGAAAAAAAAAAAGAGTTACGGGGCGGAATCTCTTGGAAATTGTGTTTATGTTTGAACGATTAATTCTAGAATAGCGTATTAATAATGGGCTAGCGCGTCCTCCTATTTGGGTTGCCAAATTAGCAAAGGCCAACTGTCAACAGCTGTCAGTTGTAGTCATGAACGCCTACGAGAGGCAGGCAAATTTCCAAAATTAAGAAACAAATTAAGTGGACATCGGAGGAGCTTCCTGAGATGATGACGATGATGACGCAGAGCTGGCCATATTTCTCCACAACAGGTAGCCTAGGCTAAACTTCATCTGCATCGCTAACTTCAGCTAAATATGTTACTTTGGTTAGAGAGGTATGTTTTGTTTTCACTGTTTCCGTAATGTGTAGCTGGGTCATGGTTAGAGAAACGTTAAAGCAGCTGCAGGTCAACTAACGTTAGCTAAGTCTTCATTACATCTGGCAACCCAGAAAAGGCTCGCGTCTGGTAGTCTTGAGAATGTTCACCAGTGTTTTGATTTTGGCCTACAGAATGTTCGGTAACAATCCTACAAATTGCACCTTTAAGATCGACTTTGAACACAGTGAGCCATACAACTTGACAATTACACTGTATCATAGTGTTAATGTGTTGAGTAAAGCTACACATGTTTAGATTGATTGTGTTGCCATGTGTTTATTCCTGCCGTTACAAAAACTAGCATCTCGGATAACGTTAGCGATTAGCTCACGTTGATTTGGCAATAGAAAACACCTTCAGTTTTCGGTGTAGATGCTAGTCGCTGACGCTGATTGATTGGCTTGTGAACAGGGCAGCTGCTTTGTATTGCTCTGATAGGCTACTCTGTGGCTAGCACAGGGGTCCGGCAACCTTTTTTTGCCTTAGCTGGAAAGGAATATGTGAAAAATCATGAAGATTGGGTACTTCTGGATAAGTTTTTGATTTTTGGCAGGGTGTTAGGTATAGGCCTAAGGTTTTCAAAAATCCATGGATACAAGTTCGGGTGGCCCCCCTAGTGGCAGTTATTAATAAAATCCAAAATGGCCCCCGCCGAAAAGAGAAAATGTTATCTCAGCTTCCTTTAGTCTTAAATTGTTGTATAATGTATTTTCTCTACTTTGTTTGATACAAGGAATCCAATTTTGATATGTTCTTCTTATTTTAAGTCCATTTAAATCTAGTATCATAGTCATATTTAGCTCATAAACTATCAATATCTCTGAAAAAGTCACATTGAAATATTACTCAGGTCCCTAGACCCATATTTTTTACCTCCAAGGTATGCTTTTCTTTGTTGATTGGACAGGTCATTATCACTATAGTGTCAAAAATCACATGTTGTGACCAAAAGGACCATTGTTGAGGCCTTAAATAAACACAAATTCAGAATTATTGACCTGTCCAATCAACAAAGAAAAGCATACCTTGGGAGGTAAAATATGGGTCTAAGGACCTGAGTATTTCAATGACTAACTAAAATAGAATACATTTTAATTAAATACTCATTAATTATTTTCAAAAGCTGAGCCGCATCAGAGGGATCAAAGAGCCACATGCGGCTCCGGAGCCGCAGGTTACCGACCGTTCTCTTTTCTAGAAATGCCTTGCACTCACCGCATGTTTTAATTTAATCTTCGGCTCCGTTCCCCTCCCGCCCAATCCCGTTGATTTCTGCCCGTCCCGTCCCTATCACGTTACCAACAGTGAAATTGACTCCCGTACCACAGGACTCCCGCGGGAATACTGTGACCCGCGGGAGTCCCGAAAAATTGTCACCCTCTAGTGCCCAGCTCTTCAAAAAAAGTTAGAAATGGCGATGATTCAGGCCCAGCGCACAAATTAAATTCATTGTTTTCGTGACAGTGGCCATTATGTTATCGAGTTCCAGAACCTTGCCACATTGCGCTTCTTGGTGAATAATGCAATGATACGTTATCAGACTTGTGTACCAGTTGCTTTTTTGCATTTTCTCCTTAAAGGAATTATCCGGAGTAAAATGCACTTTAGATCAATTTACGGATGATTGAGAGTACATACGTTGAGTTGACATCAAAATCATGTCATTCGGATGTGTTTTGAGAAAGTTCGATTTTACAGTTTTTAGTCAAAACTCGTTAGCGTTTCCAGGAGCCCACTTTGAAACAGTGGCTTGTTGTTTTGCAACTCGATGTTGAGACACCTGTCAATATTCTAAAACAAAAGGATTACCGTGTATGTAGTCGACATTTTGATGTAGACGAGTTTGCTATCCCTACAAGCGGATCAAACCCCCCAAGACGGGTACATCTGAAGAAAAACGCCATCCCGAAAGCGACGTAATTGCTCTGGAGGTATGTATGAAATTGTTTGACTATTTGCATGTAAATCACACCGTTTTGGAATCGTGTAACATTACATGACCAAACTTTGCTTGCTAACAAGCCACTTAGCTTTGTATTCCGGAGAGCAGTTTATGCTGGCGTTACTTTTCCTTGCCCACCATCAGAAATAGAAAGAAATGTAGTTTGGGAGGGAGGAAGGGGTGGGCGTTGTTTCAGTGTGTATTTTGATAAATGGAATAGATGGATGCGTGGGGGACCGAATGCTTTCCAGGTAACCTAACCTGGCCGAACGTGACTCGGGGTCCGCCGAGGTGAGTGGGGGATGGTTGCACCCATTGCATCCTGTGCACTTCCAAAGTTCTCAGTATTTCGTTTTAAATGTCAGGACCCTCAGAAGTCTACCAATGCAGTGTGGAGTTACTTGGAACATTTTTAATGGTGTAAAAATAGCGATTTAGCTGCATAAGCTACGCTATGCCCCCACAGCTAGCTGAAAACCTTATGCAAGTTCGGCGCAATTTGGAATACTAGGGGGTGACCGAAGGTGCCTATTGGACACATGTAAGTAACTTAAGGTAAGAATATATATTACTACTGACATTGGGTGGCGTGTTCCTTTAACTTTAATGCAGCAGTTTTGAACAAATTTGCACAGCATTGTCACAATGCTAAGCGGATTCAATAGCAATTTAGCCCGCCGTTTTCTATGCAATGCTTCGCAACAACAATCCTTCAACAATCGTTAATGTTTTGTTAATTGCACATGCAAAGGAGGGGCAGCGGGCTCCTTACGAGAGAGAGAGGGGCGGGGAAGGAAAGGCTGCGTGTGTAAAAAGCGCAGCTCAATGAAATGCTTTTATCTTATCTTTATTTAAATAGTACAACATAGAATATTAATGTGTGGCGGCCGGTTTTGATTTCATGGCGCCCCGCCACAGATTAGTCAACGTATGGGAAACACTGGGTTAGGCACATTGCATGCATTGATCCCACAAGAATCCACCAAGAACCAGAGTGGTGCATCAAGCAAATGAAGAGTGTAGTGAAAGGGATGGAAATTAACTTTTTTGTCCACCTGCCACTGCTCAACATTTTTACCAGCCAATTTATACTTTTATGGGCTTTTCCCAAATCACGGAAGTAATGTCGATTGGCGGTAGATAGCAGCAGAGAGAAGAGTCCATCAGGCAAGTGTAATTTAAATAAACTCCTGGTGTACTTACAAACTTTTCAATGCCTCGTTTTATGAGTACAGAACATAGTTGTACTACTGTAAAAGTTTCGTACCATTCAGGGCATTATTAGTGGGGTAATTTACAAGATACTCTACAGGTTCATAATTGCCTGCAGAAAGTCATTAGTTTCTGACAGCGCTACTCGACCAGGGTTTGACCAAGGGAAAACAGGTTCCGGGAGGGTGTTTGGCTCGGGGTCATGGTGCAAAGGACCCTAGGGTGAAATTACTCCGAACCATCGCTTTAACATAGCAGCTAAGTGTTCTGGGCTAGCATCTACAGGGCAGCTGAAAACTCAGTTGTGTAATTAGAAAACACTGACAATTCCAAATAGCTAGCCTAATAAATGTAGTAAAAAAACACTTACGTGCACTGCCATTCATAATCTTTGAATGGTCTTTTTTTGCTATGGCGTGGACATTGCGGAATATTATGGTAATCTTTTCGATCTTTAGGCTGTTGAGAGTTTGCATAGGTTGGCTGTCAAGTGCAGATTTTCCTTTTGCTACTTTTATATTGTGGATATGGCACTTGGGATGTTTCGTGGTCCTTTACTGCCTCAAGTTTCAGATTTCTCGTTCCCGCAATGAAACTGTTCAATTTCTGGGTGTCTGATGCGTACTTGCGACACAGAGCAAAACATCACTCCCTCCTCATGAACAAGCCAGTGACACTGTTCTCCGTCCTCTGCTATCCTCCATCTCTCTTGGAAGTGTCGCGTCTTGGCCAGGCTATCACTGTTTTCCTGCTGTACACTCTCGTCAGCTTTCCTTTTCACTCCAGATATAAGCGCCACATTTTATTCAAGTCTCAGCTTTTTTCCCGACAAGTGATTTCAACTTTCCTCTGATGCCTAACGTTAACGTTAGCTGCCTTCTATCAACTTTCATTCTCTTTGCGCGGCCTCTAACTGTCAACACGCTTACGTCACATACACAACACGCTTACGTCACACTCACGCTTTCAGCACCAATCTCACGCACACTCAAGAAATGTCACGCCAAATCCGTTCATTTTTTTTTTACGACTAGACTAGACCACAGCATTGTTTCTAAATGACAGGATACGAGTTTAAGGCATACAAATGTCTAGACCAACAGCAGGTAGGTCTAATATCCGCCTACAACGTTCTCAGCGCAGTTTTCTCTGATTGTTGATTCGCTGACTGTTATGCTGCGATAAACGGTTCGCGAGAAAATTAACTTTCAAGAAATAATCATATTAGGCTACTATAGCTCTGCGCTCATTTCAATTCATATAGGAGGAATATTTCACAAACTTTTCGTTCCACACATAACAAACCGTAAACCAGAATAAACAGCAGACCTTACCGAACACAAAGGTGTAATGCAATCCCCTGTACAATAAGCCGTTCCAGAGTAATCCGGTTTTGATTTGGTAGCAAATTTCTATATGGTCTCCAATTTTGGGCTTTAAGTTTCTTAAAACTGAGCTGTGCTTAAATACCTACATATGTGTAAATATTAAAATCAGAGGATATACAGCTCATGGCTAAGAGTTTGTCGATGTAGCCATAATGATTTGTTTTCACAAAATGCTAAGCATGCATGTATTTAAGTGTCTTAAAAAAAGTGTGCTTATATTGGTCAATGCATAATTTCATAACAGGCCAAATAGAAAATAAATGTTAAATATAGCCTAGACATAATATTAAAATCAGATGATGTAGGATAGTATAGAGTTAGATAAAGTTGGATGGCTCCAGAACTCACACCAATGGATTGGGTCTTAAAGGAGCCACGCCACTTTTATGACACTATAGCTGTTCTGTTGACCTTTAGATTTGTTGCTACTGGGCATGAAGGGCAGACCAATTATGAGTTCTGTCCAACATTGATGGTAGGTTTAGAAAAAAAGTCAGCACATTTTAATCATATTGCAATAATACCAATAACCGTGATCATTTTGGTCATGATTTTTCATCAGATGTTCATACTGTATCTCTAGTGGCTGGTAGACTTTGGAATCTACCAGCCACAATGGTAGGTGGAAAAAAAATATTTTAGGCTATTTCCATCCCTGATACATATGTACACTCATACACACATTCATACGTCTCAATCTGTCCATTTCTTTCCACAAAACTAGCCAGAAGTCACTATTTTTCATTTTTTTTTACTGAGCTACTACCTTTTTCAGGTGGGCAGGGGGGCCCTTTTCATGTCTGTGCCCAGAGGCCCAGTGGCTCATAATCCTTCCATGCCACGGGGTTAAAACACTGGTCATGTTTTCAAGTGCAATCAATAATTTAATTGTACATTTTGAAGAAGCGTTTCCATTCTATTAGGGTTTTTTTTTTTAATAAAAAAAACATAAATCAGGGATTATACTGTACATAGCAAAAAAGTCAGGTGACAGACATTTTTAAAATTAGGTTTAGGGAAAAATTTAACGCACACGCACTATGACTTCACAAAATCTCACTCCAGCCAAACACCCAAAGTTGGCAACCCTGCATACATATATGCTGCGTTCCAGACACAATTTTTAGCACTTTCACGCAGGCGCGCGGGAACCTATTTTTGACCAGGGGTGCTGAATAACAAAAATAATGGATGTCCGACGATCCCCTCCCCTCCCCTGGACATTTTTCGGATTTTTACTGCTAAATAGCCTACGTAATTATAGTGCGGTGTGCGGGTGATAGCGAGAAGTTTTAGAAAAGTCCTGGACAGCCACAAATTCCAATGTTCCCCGACAGCACTCCGAGTCCACTGCGCCCACCCTAACCCCACAGAAGTGCACTTGACATCATTAGCCTATTTCAGTATAGCTAAAGAAAATTACTTTTCTGATCGTCAAAACCACACCAGAGATGTTAGGTAAGGGATAATGCCCGATGAGGTGTCCATTATCAGACGACACAGAGGCGTGAACTGTCCGACGCGAAGCGGAGGACGGTTGCTTCTGCGAAGTCCATTTATTTCTGATAATGGACTCATCGAAGGGCATTATCCCATTTATACCATGGTCACTTACGAAATAAATAAATATGAAATCAATTATTAATACTAAATGAGTTTTAGAGTTAAAATCGTTAGTTTTTTCAGCTGTTTTTGCAATGCTGTGGAATATTGATAAGTCACAGCTGAGTGGACTAACTCAGGTGTTGTCAAGCAACGTCATAATAATTTTATGACCATGGTATAAGCTTTAAATATAGGCTAATAATCAGGCTGCAATGATCTCGCAAATAATTTCTTAACAGCCTAAAGTGTGTCGTCTCCACAGCAAGTATGTGTCCTAATAATTTCTATCTTAGCGACTAGGATAGTGAAACGATTTCACTAGCTATACATTTATTAGTTTCTTTCAGCTTATCCATGCTTTTTTTGAACGTGTAAATCGCATAGAATATGTAGGCCTATATCAACCATAGGCCTACACACTTGATCGCTATCACATAGCTGAAACACGCTACGGTTATTACAGTAACTGACTCACGTTCACGTTGATCACTGTTCATTTTTAGTAGCCTATATTCAAACCTATCCATAACCTTTTTTTGCTATTTGACTCATCATTTCACATACAAAAATATGAATAATGTCAGACAGCGAATTACCGTATTTTCCGGACTATAAGTCGCTCCTGAGTATAAGTCGAAGTCAAAAAATGCGTCATGAACAGGAAAAAAACATATATAGGTCGCACCGGACTATAAGTCGCATTTATTTAGAAAAGTATTTCACAAAATCCAAAACCAAAAACAGAGACTTTGTAACTGGATTATTGAGGCCAAAAAGATTAATAATGAAGATGAAGGAGTGAAGGCAGCCAAGCAAAAGTTTCACTGAAAGAAAATGCCATGTGGTACACCAAAATGTGTCTAAAATGTGGAGAATACAATGCAATCAAGCATTTTGGGCGATGTGGAGTCACAAGCTGTCAGTAGATTAAATGCTCACGAGAGAAAAAGATGCGGTTTTGAAAGGACGTGCAGACCGAAGTTGCAGCAAGCAGGTGATATTTAGAAATTTATTTCACAAAATCCAAGACTAAGAACAGACAGACTATGTAACTGGACACATTGAGGCCAAAAATATTGAGAATTCTACAGGGAATGTTGAAGACGAAGGAGTGAATAGGAAGGAGTGAATGACGAGGCAAGCCGAAGGCTGCTGACAAGGGCCCAATGCTATTCACTGAACAAAAATGCTGATGTGGTACATGAAAATGTAGCTAAAAATGTGGAGAATGCAATGCAATCAAGCACGATATATTGGCACAGGCAACAGAACAAATGATCGCTGGCCACCTCCGAGACAGCGAGAGAGAAAAAAATACGCATTTAAAACCAGGGCCTAAATGTCAGCGTGGGTATTGCGCATAAATTATTACTAAGTTTTGAGCATAGGCCTACTAATAAAAGTCCCGCAACTCTAGCCATCATAATGCGAGAAATTCCCACACATTTTACAGCGCTGTCAGACAATAATGACTAATAATGGAGCGGCCTGAATGCGGGACTATTGACTGGACGGACCAAGACATTGACATTCTGTAGAAAATATTACAGATTCACGCCCCCCAGGTATTGATTCGAATGGCATTATACATGTGGATGGGTCTGAGAATGTTTTCTGCAGGGTAACATACAATACTACTACCATAGATCAAGCTGTGTCATGCAATAGCATGACTTATGCTTATAGTTCTATTCCAATTTTGATTTCTACCCAACGTATAGTAAAAAGAAAAGACAAATTTAAAACTAGAAACCTAACAAATATTCTTTCCATACCTCAGCATATTCCTCAAAAGCCAGAGGCATTTTCAGCTAACATGGGTTTACTAAATATAGGTGCACTTACTACCAAAACCTTTGCAATCAATGATTTTATTAGTGAAAAAAATTGGATTTTCTGTTTCTTGTTGAAACCTGGTTGACTTCAGACAGCTTAAGCTGTTCTTGTTGAGACTTGTCCCCAAATTATAATTTCTTCCACTCAATTAGACAAGGCAAACGAGGTGGTGGAATTGCCTCCATTCTCTCAAACAAATATAGTTGCACACGAGTCAACTTTGGCTAATTCGCTTCCTTTGAGTATATTGCCCTCACTCTGAAGGCTGACCCAGTTGTACTTCTATTAACCTTATACCGCCCTCCTAAACTATGGACTGGCTTTCTCGACCAGTTTTCTGAACTTATGTCGCTCATCATCACTAGCTATGATCGGATAATTGTAAATGGCGACTTCAATATTCATGTCAATAAGACAACTGATGCTAAAGCCAGTAAGTTCCTTAATGTGTTGGACAGTTTAGAGCTAAAGCAGCATGTTACAGGACCCACCCACAACCTTGGCAACACCCTCGATCTAGTCATTTCCAGAGGGATAGAAGTCACAGACTTATCAGTAAATGATATAAATATGTCTGATCATCATTGTGTATCTTTTAATATTGTACTACATACTCCAAAAATTCATCCCGAAATTGCAATCAAATCAAGACTCTTGGACATTAGAGCAGAACAGCAGTTCATAGCTCTTATAGACTCCATAAATTTAGATATTTTACATCATCCCATTGATCAAATGGTAGAGGCTCTTAATCGTGAATTAGGCTCTGCTTGACAGAGTGGCACCCTTAAAGACTAAAAAAAAAGCCCTGTAGCAAACTGACACCTTGGATGAACGAAAATATCCATGATCTAAAAAAGATCATGTAGGAAAGCTGAGAGAACATGGAGAAAAAACTAAGTTACAGGTTCACCGTGCCATTCTAAAAGAAAAATTGCAAATTATAATAGAGCTATTCGAATGAGAGGAGGAACCACTTCTCTAAGGTAATTGCTGAAAACAGTGGAAACTCTAGGGTGTTGTTCTCTACCATTGATAGGCTATTGCATCAAACACCTTTTGATACACTCAGTCAGGCATCCTCTCTAAGATCTAAGAATTTGCAGACTTCTTCAAAAAACAAAGTCATTTCTATAAGGGAGGCTATTGGTAACACAAGTAATATGTTTGATAGTACACCCAAAACAGCCCCCAAAATTAAGGTCCTTTAGCACTATTACTCAATCTGAGCTTGGTAAAATTATAACTCAAACCGGCTCCTCAACATGTGTTTTAGATCCAATCCCTACTACATTCCTCAAAAAAGTATATGATGGCTTAGCTCCCTTTTTTTCTCAAGGTAATAAATACCTCATTAGAAACAGGTATATTTCCAACTGCTTTTAAAACCGCTGTTGTGAAACCTTTACTTAAAAAAGTCAAAACTTGACCATACCAATCTGAGCAACTACAGGCCTATATCAAATCTATCGCTTTTGAGCAAAGTACTTGAAAAAAGTTGTTTGCAATCAGTTAAATACCTTCCTCAACGAAAACAGTATCCTTGAAAAATTCCAATCAGGTTTTAGATCAAATCACAGCACAGAAACGGCTCTACTAAAGATAGTCAATGATCTCAGACTAGCTACCGACTCAAACAAAGTCTCAATCCTTATTCTTCTGGATTTGAGTGCGGCATTTGACACCATTGATCATAGCATCCTAATTCACCGCCTTCCTTATGAAGTGGGTGGGTCTCTCTGATAATGCTCTAAACTGGTTTCAAACCTACATTACTGGCAGAGATTTTTTTATATCAGTCTAGGAGATCATGTATCTGAAAAACATGACTTGCCTTTTGGTGTGGCCCAGGGGAGCTGCCTTGGTCCCCTGCTATTTTCTCTATATATGCTCCCATTGGGAAACGTCATAAGTCAGCATAATGTAAACTTCCACAGCTACGCAGATGATACCCAATTGTATCTTTCTGTGGAGCCAACTAACCCAGATGGCCTTTGCTCCCTCACTGCATGCCTAACCTCCATTAATCAGTGGATGAGCAAAAACTTTTTGAAACTAAATGATGACAAAACAGAGGTACTTCTGGTTGGACCAAAACTAAAGCGAGATATTATTCTTAGTAATCTGGGGAACTTGGCACACCAGGTCAAACCAAAAGTAACAAGCCTCGGTGTCATCTTAGATGCAGAGTTAAGTTTTAAGCCCCATTTCAGTAAAGTTACTCAGACAGCCTATTTCCACTTGAGAAACATTGCCAAAGTGCGGCCCTTTTTTAACTCAACAAGATGCAGAAAAACTAATTCACGCCTTTATCACTAGCAGGTTAGACTACTGCAATGCACTTTTCACTGGTCTTCCCAAAAACATCTAAAGAAATTGGCACTCATACAGAACTCTGCGGCTAGACTTTTAACTAAGACTAAGAAGAGAGAACACATCACCCCTGTGTTGGCTGAACTGCACTGGCTCCCTATTTCCTATAGAATTGATTTTAAGGTTATGTTAATTACTTACAAAGCTCTGAATGGCATAGCACCTTCATATATCTCTGAGCTTTTAATATCTTATCAACCACAAAGGAAACTTAGATCATCCAATTCTAATCTTTTAATCGTACCCAAAGTGCTCCACAAACAAAGTGGAGAAGCTGCGTTTATCCATTATGCCCCCAAACTATGGAACACCCTGCCTCTGTACATCAAGCAGGCGAGTTCAGTAAATATTTTTTAAAAAAGATCTGAAAACATACCTGTACAGGAAAGCTTTTAGTTAACTCATCTTATCCTGTAGACTACATTTTCAGATTATTCTACATCTGCTACTATTGGAGGGCGCAGCCAGCCAGAAGCAGATGGGCTCCCCCTATTAAGTCAGGTTCTGCTCAAGGTTTCTTCCTGGAATATGGGAGTTTTTCCTTGCCACAGTTGCCATATGGCGTGCTTGTGGGGGGTAAGAGGGTTAAGGCTGCCAGTCTTATGACGTCATTTTCTATATTTTTGATATGTTGCTGAGTATAACATAAACAGCAAAGAAAAGTGATTGATAATGACTGACTGACTATTATTGTGTTACATGCTTCAAATGTAAAGCACTTTGAGCTGCATTCTGTGTATGAAAGGTGCTATACAAATAAAGCTTTATTATTATTATTTATAACTCTGACTTCAATTGAACCCCATGCAGAGACACACATACACTCTCTCTCAGCAGGATTTGTCACCGCTAAAGTCAAATTATAGCCTATAGATGCTTCTACATCAACCGCTACAACAGGAAAGGAAAACAAACGTTTAGCGACCAGGAACTGTCAGGAATTTTGCAAACACAGAAGCATGACAGCCTATAATAAAAAGCGAGAGAACATGGATGTGTTCTCCATTTGAGGAACGTTATAATCGATTGCGGATGTGAACAGACCGCTACAGACACGGAGCGCATGCTTTCACTTTCTGTGCATATTCACGTGAAAGATCATTAGTAGCAAAACAGCGATCAAATATTACATGGCAGTGAGTTTTGTTTTCAAATGTTTTCATGCATGTCTAGATAACGGGTGAGGAATGTTTAGGGGACAGACTATCGTACATCCTCAAATTATGACTGGGCAAAGCACAGCACCTTTATTTGGACCATGGCTTGTAGGCTATTCGAGTCAGCTAGGCCTTTATTTCTTGCATTTTACTGTGAGACATAGGCCTATACTTTTCGTTATAGGAGCGCATACCAATGGCAATGGTTCACTATTAAGTTTCATGTATGAAAGAGTGTCGGGATTTCCATCCACTTATTGCGAGATAAGAGCCAAAGAGGTCTAAGATAGCCTAAATTTCGTTATTTTTTAAATTATGCATGATTTACTTTTTTTTATAAAATTCGTAGGCTGATGCCTGGCAGCAACAATTGTGTTTAAATGTAGGTTATTGCTTCAGCCTCTAGCTCAGAAAGGGGCTGCGTGCGACTGGTAGCTTGAGAGCAACGAGTTGGAGATTCATGGTGTTCACTTTTCATTGGCAACAATATTAAACCAACCAACATAAATTATTAAGAAGAGCTCTTTTATGTGTTAAATTGAAGCAAACTTATACTGGCTTTTATTTGTCCGAATCTGAGGCCCGCTATAAATAGAATCCCGGCCATAATTTAAGCATTTAAGAATGCACGTGTGTTTCAGGCATAGCGCAAGCACTAATCTCTGACTGAAAGTGCACAGGACTTGTGCATTTGAGAGCGCTCTCTCTCGCTGTAGACGGTAATGTTTCATGTAGGAGGCTTCATGTCAGTTAATATAAATTAACATTTAAAAACATGTTCAATTAAGTCGCAGGACCAGCCAAACTATGAAAAAAAGTGCGACTTATAGTCCGGAAAATACGGTAGTAATTATTTTTAAAAAATATATAATCATTTGAAGAGCTCTTTATCAAAACGCGATAAACGCCATTTTTTAAAAAAAAATGAGTTTGTCACGTCATTCTGTTGTATACCGAGCCTACTCACTGCTCCATAAATGTTTCTAACCAAATCGCTACATATCCCTGTTTAAATTGTACTGAAAGGTGTTGTTTTACTCCAAACCGCGACAGGCGCTACACTCGTTTCGAGTCATAGTGCGACATATTCTCTCGGCCAATCGGAGTCTTCGAATAGCTGTCATGCGTGAGGTGTGCGTGAGGCAAACATTGTCAGTGTGAATTAAATACGTCAGAAAAATGGATGTGTTGACTGTGATAAACACTTTTGATGGGTCCGAAGAAGCTGTTAAGCCCGCGCCAGGTGGAAGACGACGGCGTTTAAACAAAGACAACCACGAACGTTAACAAACTAAAAAGATACGCTACTCTGGTGGAGGACGGATCCCCACCATTGGATGTAAACACACCTCAGCTAAATGCTTTTGCCAAGTCAGATAGATTGACAAACCTAATAAGGTGGAACAGGGATGACCTTGATCATGAATTTTCAGAAATACAGCCTTTCATGACAAACCCTGTCAATAAGTTTTCATGTTTGGAATTTCTAGACAAAGCGGTGCTAACTGTTTGTAAACTGGAACATCTGGAAAGCGTTCAGGGAAGGAATCAAGCAGGTTTTCCCCAATCTCTGCATCGCACTTCTTCACCTGATTTGGTAATGTGTACATTTACGGCACAGACTGGATTTTGATTACTGAGCAGAGAAAGCTTCAAGATCAGTGAAGCGCGCATGCTGGATTTGAGTAGCAACAAGGTTGGTATAAAGGTGGCATACAATGGGGAGTACTGCTTCCACAGTGTGCTGAAATGGGGCAAACGGTGGGCTGACCTGAAACCTGCCATTCTTGAAAGCCAAACCACAGTGAAGAAAGCAAAGAAGCAAGATGTGGTTGCACTCCTGAAAGCAATAGGTGTGTCTGAGGCAGTGAGCGCATTTTATAGTGATGCACTATCTGATGTGAATGAAAACGCTCACCAGAGTGACGAAGACCCAGAATAAATTCCTACAGTGTAGTGAATGAATGTAATGCAGTATGTAATTTAATCTTTGTTTTATTGTTATAAAGGTTATGCACTTCAAGCAACAACATTTTATTTGGTTTCGCACTTAATATTGCACTAATTGGCCATTTGTTTTGTATGTGTGTTATGTTTTACTGTGTCTCTTGTGGACAGTCTTAATGAACTTAAATGGCAAAAGGAAAGAATAGCGAGCGCTCTATAGTCTCATATAGAGCTCATGATATTGTATGTTAACTTGTTTTAAAAACAGACTGAAAAAAATGAATGGTTTTATACAATTTTTGAGCAAAGAACACATGGTGGATATGTAGTGGAGAGTGGATATATAGCGTTTTGAAAAGAAATATAATAAACTTTGGATTTATAATCATTAACATTCTTGTTTGATTTCTCAATTATTGTTGATGGTGTTCAGACTGACCCAAAAATGATTTTTAACTATATAAATTAAATACTTACAAAATATGTAGGTCTGGGTAAATAATTGTCCTTTATCTCAAAACAATCAAAATGGATATATAGCGTTTTGGAAAAGCGCTCTTCATTTTTAAAAATCTATCTCCTGCCAGCAGGGGGTGCTACAGCACCCCCCTTCCTGCGCCCTTGCTTTCACGGGTAGAAAGTTGTGTAACAGTTTACGGATTGCCTAGAATGACCCAATAGCCTAAGGCCTACGTAGCTTTCACTATCTCACAATCAATGTGCTATACAGTCTATTCACGTTAATGTTAGCTAGGTTATTTTCTTACCTTCATTTTGTAGTTGTGAGGCTGCAGTTTGAACTCCTTGTCCAGTGTTCTTGTTGGAGACATGATGGCCCAGCAAATCCGATAAGCCTAGCCTACCATATACTAAGGGCTAAGCTACACCAGGCACGTAACTGAAGCATTCCGTTCGCGTTGCGTCTGCTTCTTCATCAATGGAAGTAGCTATACCAGACGTGATAGCGATGCGTACGTTCGGAAAAAACAGACCATTCGTCTAAAATGAAACTTATGCGTCGCGAACGGAACGCTTCAGTTAGGTGCCTGGTGTATTGTCCTTGTAATGTCCTTGTAAAATGTATATCTACATTGTAAACCTAGGCCTAGTAAGTAAAATTTCTCATCCGCCACAATGGCGGGTGTGATGATAGATTTCACCCGCCAACACACAAAACTACCAGACATTTCTTCAGGGATTGAAATTGACAGGTGGCATTCCAGCTGGTAAGAAAATATATACCGTATGTGTAGAGACAGTAGAAGTGGAAAGGTCATTCAAATGAAGGCCATGTTCTAAGGGTGTTCTACTTTGGTAACTGGCAGTTAAAGGGGAACTTGGCAACTATTTCAACTTAATAAACCCGTTTAGAAATAATTTGGATGGTTAATTGACCTGTTCCGGTGAAAATGGTGACTTTCCCCGCTCCCCCTAGCGTCCCCAGCCAACCTTGCAACTTTGGGTCTAGCGTCCTGTAAAGTTTGAAACAGGAACAAGTATTGTGTGAAGCGATAAACACAAACTGCTTTACGGCAACTCCACATAAACGCACACACCCCCGCTCAGTACCGGTTAGCCACGCTGGCTATAAGAGCAAGCGAAAATGGATCATTTTTTCGATGGTCATCATGGCAGAGGCAGTGAAAAAGCAGAAGAGACGGTTCTCAGCGGAGGAGGCGAGGGAGAGAAAGAATGTGGCTGACTGAGCGAGGGACCGCACAAGAATAAATATCGGTTGTGCGTTCACGGAATGGCGTGAACTAAGGGAAAGCAAAGGATGCAAAACAGATGCTGACCTGCCGTTTCTGCTAATGCAATTGTAAGTACGTCTTTATTTCCTGTTTATTCATTATTTCTTATTCTTGTTGGCTAGTGGGTAGCTAGCTAGCCAGTGAGCCAACCCGTTTGTTTTGAGTACGATAGATTACTGTTGCATGGGGCTGCTGCTATCTATGTGGCAAACTTGAATGTATGTCCCTTATATTGGAACTATATGCACAGTTGCTTGTTACGCTAGGCCGTATAGTGTTACATAATAACCTAGGCTAACAACCCTGATATAGTGTCTCTGCATTCGTGTTTTAGCCTAGGTCAAAAATACGTCTCAGTTTAGTTATCAATCTCGAAGCATCATATTTCGTCATGGATTAGCAATAGTCATCAATGTCTGTTCTGTTTTACATTGTGTAGAAAAGTTAGATTGTGCAAAGGTGACGCCTGTCCTCTCGATTTTGTTGTAGCTGGCAAGTGACCACATCCACGCCACGCAAGGGCCAGTCCAGACCACCACAACCAGTGGTGGCGAGGAGTCGGATCGTGACTTGTAAGTTTGTTTTCCTCCCACAGCACCACTTTTTTCAGACATAGACGATATTGCAGAAAGTGATTAATGGACTGTTAGAGAAATCAGAGAAATACAAGCTCCTGAGCTTGGGGTTCAACTACTGGTTGGAGAGGGAGAGATAGAGGTTTTGGAATCCAGGTGAGCTTGCCTTGCACCTCATACTGTGCTGTAGTGTATTTGGATTTTATTTGGGTATATATGTTTTTTTCTGTTTACTTTCCATCTGTTTATTCAGTTGGTCATGTGTTTATTGTTATGCTTGCAGCATGCGCTCTCTGGATGTCACTAAAGACGACGAAAGACCAGATTCACCAGATGAAGAGGCGCTCAATGATTTGAGGAATACCTAGTAAGTAATGTACATTGTGTTTCATTTAGATCCACTGATTTATACAACCATTCTAAGGTGTTTACATACATGTTTCATTCACAGTATTGCCGTGGATGATTTTTGGGCTCATCCAAGTAATTTGGAAAATGAGGACAGCTCCGATGAGGACTTTGTCCCATCTGTTCATTTGAGGTAAATGTCCTTGTTGGTAATAAACGAGGTAGTTGCCTGCTCGTTACACTGATGAATTGATTGATTATGTAATAGTTTATAGGAATTTGATATGGTGATCAATGCATACATATTTGGTCTCTTTACACAGAAATGTTGGTGCCAAAACAGACAAGCTTCCTGAGATCAGTGTGGACGAAGCTGTGTTTGATTTTGTAGTAGCTGCTCCTTCTGTAGAGGAATCAGATTCCGAATCTGTTTCGGACCAACAGAGAGTCACTACAGAGGAAGACCTGGTTGGTAAATGTGCCAACATTACTTACAACAACAATCTCCTTCTACTTGCTCGGCACCTGAAACTAACCATCAAGAACTGCAAGCACGTGGACAGACTGTCTGCTGTTCCATGTCCTGGTGTGCCACCATTTCAGGTGACCCTGAAACCTTGGGGGACTGGAGCAGTTTTGGAATGGGTAAGATGGTGCTAGACAATGTGAATTTACATGTAAATTAGATTCCAACCCTCCTAACTCACACCTAAATAAAAAGGCAGGGGGAGGGTGATTGTGGCCATTACAGGTGTGAAGGCTTGCATAGAAATGCCACATTTGGTCGCACATACTGTAGCTGTTAGAAACCTGTTTTGTTTTGCTCCATTGGTCTTGATGTATTTTTTTCTGCCCTTTACATTAGTTATGCCCCTTCGGTCACAGCCAGTGGAAATGGAACTCGCAGCCAACCTTAAAGTTTGGCATGCAGGGTGGGGACTTCATGCTGAGCACAAACCTACTTCTGCCTGGCAACAACTACAGAAAAGTAGCTCTGCTTTTCAAGCTCATGGCCATGGGTATGGTTACAGAATCCACTTACTACCGTATCCAAGACGCATACTGCATAGAGCCTGTCCAAAAATTCTGGGACAACATCAGGGCAGAAGTCATGGAGCGTATGCACCAAAAGGATCATATTGTTGTCCTAGGTGAGGCATACTTTTGTGTCTTCGTAAACATCAATTACATAGAAATCAATGTTTAGCCAAGACTTATATTCACTCTGAGACTTTTGATTCTAACACCTTTTATTTCAATATCTGTTGGCTGTAGGGGATGGCCGAATGGACTCTCCTGGTAAGTTCTGAGTTTATTCTGTGTGGTTAAGGACTTGTGCTTAACCACTGTGCTTATGTTTCAGGACACTGTGCTCAATATTGTACATATACAACAATTGAACAAGACTTGCGAGATATCATCCACATCGTTTCTGTGGACAAAAGGGAGACCAGTCGCAACTCGGTGATAATGGAGAAAGAATGCTTCATTCGCACCATGGACGCTCTGCTCCCGAATGTCACAATAAAAGAAGTGTTTACTGATACTCACCCACAGATCACTGCATTACTGAGTAAGCAGAACTTATGTGCTGTATTACTTGAAGTCATGACTTTCATATTGTAATTGTGTCATAAAGTATTTTGTTATTTACAGATCCTGAACGTGGACAATATAAAGCATGGGGTTTACAGCATTCACTTGACATTTGGCATGCTGCTAAAAGTCTTAACAAAAGGCTTCGAAAAGGTATGTTTCCATCCACACTATCATACTGCCAGGGTACTCTCAATAACTGTTACACCGTTACTTAAGAAAGCTTCTCTCAACCCTGCTCTAGTCTACCGCCCTGTCTCACTCCTGCCTTTCCTTTCCAAAGGCATTGAACGAGCAGTCTCCAAACAGGTCTCTGACTTCCTTTCACAGAACAACCTTCTGGATCCAAATCAGTCTGGGTTCAAAAGCGCCACTCTACCTAAAACGGCTCTGCTGTCTGTAACAGAAGCCTTAAAAGAAGCCAGGGCGACCGCCGGGTCATCAGTACTCATTCTGCTTGACTTATCGGCTGCCTTTGACACGGTTAATCACCGCATCCTTCTCTCTATACTCGCTAACATGGGAATATCCGTTCTGCTCTCTCCTGGTTTGAATCCTACCTCACAGGACGCCTTTCGTTTAACGTGATCATGGCTTGGTCAGCTATCTGCACCTCACCATCTCACCACAGGGGTCCCCCCGGGCTCAGTGCTGGGCCCCTTCTCTTTGCTATCTACACCACCTCCTTGGGACAGATTATCCGCTCGCATGGCTTCTCATACCACTGCTATGCAGACGACACACAGCTCTATCTGTCCTTTCCACCTGATGACCCCTTGGTTTCAGCACGGATCTCGGATTGCCTCTCAGACATAGCTACATGGATGAAGGCACACCACCTCCAGCTGAACCTCTCAAAGACTGAACTGCTGGTCCTCCCAGCTAAACCTACCATACACCACGACATCAACATCAAATTTGACTCCCTGTCTGTTTCACCTACCAGGACTGCAAGAAATCTAGGAGTTGTTCTCGACAACCAACTAAACTTCTCAGATCATGTTGCCTCAGTCGCCCGGTCATGCCGTTTAAAACTCTACAACATAATGGAAAATCAGGACTTACTTGACTCAAGATGCTACCCAACTTCTGGTTCAGGCAATAGTCATCTCACGACTCGACTACTGCAATGCCCTCCTGACAGGTCTCCCAGCCTGCGCAGTAAAACCACTTCAGATGATCCAGAACGCTGGGCGGCGCCAGTGGTCTACAACCAACCCAAAAGGGCACATGTTACCCGCTGCTCATCCAGCTACACTGGCTACCTATGGCGGCCTGCATCAAATTCAAGGCTCTAACGCTTGCCTACAAAGTAGTCTCCGGTTCTGCTCCCCACCTACTTTAATGCCCTCATACAGACATATCGCTACCTCCAGACCGGCTGGCTCCTCAGATCTAACGACGCCTAGCTCTACCACCGTACGCTCAAGCCAATCCAAACTTTTTCTCATCTGTTGTTCCTCGTTGGTGGAACACACTGCCAGCTCCTACAAGGGCAGAGACATCCTTCTCCATTTTCAAAAAACTCCTGAAGACCCAGCTCTTTAGAGAACATCTCCTCTCATAGCAACACTTACAACAAGTCTTACTGATCCTAGCACTCACCAGCCGTCTTAACTGTTAAAAACAGCACTCACTGATGCACTTATTCTTACTGTACTCTAATGTTTTTAAATTGTCCTAAAATTGTTGAGAATTGCTCTAAAACTTAAACTGTTTACCATGTTGTTAGTCACTTTGGCTAAAAAGCGTCAGCCAAACGTAATGTAATGTAATAATGCCATATGGACAAACATTTTACCTCTAACATCATGGCAACAGAAGAGGTTCTTTATAGGTGTGTATTGACACTGCTATTGATGTGCATCGTAATCAGGCTGGAGCAGTGAAGGGGCAGAATCCAATTCAAACATGACGGGTCACTCTAAATCCTGTGTACTGACCCCTTGGGTCAGGAAAGGAGTCTCTAATCTTCCAAACACAATAGCTTGGGATGACCACTCTGTTCCCTATTCCAAGGCAGCCATACTGCCACAGCACAAACTGGCGGTAGGCTGAATGTCTATACTGTCGCTGCTCCTACCCTGGCTCCTGGTGATCATTTACGGCAAAAATTTCATAGCAAGCTCTACGGGCCAGGCGCAACACCCCCTCGTTTAATACATAAAATGCCATCTCACTGATACAGTGCTCGAGGGTTTGGCGACAGCAGACCTTCTCGATGTCCGTTGCCATATCCTGGCAATGGTCACACACGCACCAGTGAAGTCCTCCTTGGTCAGAGTCTGGTTGCTGGGCTACCTCCGTCGAGGTCAAACATCAACCCTGGTAGTCTACAGAGTACTTTCTCAAGGAGTACGTCCTTCTGGCCAAGCTCCAGAAAATTAATTCTCTCCTACAACACATTACTTGTTTTATTAGATACACATATTCAGGCAAAAGCTAACAGTAAGACTTATGTGTGTGTGATCATAAACAAACCTTTGTCTCAGCAGTCCTTTTCTCCCGCAGTTCCCTCAGCTTCGAGGTCCTTCTGTCTTGTGCCCCTCCTCGGTGCCCTTGGCCTTGGAGGTTTAGGTTTCGCACTTCCTATCGCCTGAGGGTTGAATTCGGACGAAGTTGAATTTGAAGTTGAATCCTGTAATGTTGTAGCCTGACGTTGTCATACTCAAATTCTAGGCAGAATATGAGTCTGATACTGCTCCATTGGGACATAATTATGGGGCGTGTTTCAACCGATACAGGGGGGGAAGGCCTCTGCACTCAATTGGATAGATACTGAGCCCCGGATATGTCTTTGGGAAAAAAAATAATAAGTTGTAGCCACGAAATAGTAATTCGTTCCCATGAAATAGTAATTTGTGGCCACAAAATATGTATTATCTAACGTGCACTGGACAGCTGGGTGAGCAAATCGAGCGCCAGTAGAAGCCTGTCGTGTCTTTTCTTATCACTCCCCACCAGCTCTCAATTCTCTGGTTTGCAGTAGGGTACAATCGGGACGATTGAAACTGGGGACGAATGAAACATTCTGGTTTTCTCCGAGTGCAACGATGATAGACAGACATCATTTGGACAAAACATAGAGCATATTAACTCCATTGCTCAGCCAAATGCCTTCCTGTTACGTCCTGTTATCACGGAGTTACAGGCGATAAACGATTTCTGATGGTCACAAGTTTACTTCATTAGCGGTTTATTTTTTTTTATTATTATTAAAGAGTGTTTTTCATTTAAAGGTTTGACTTCATGCTTATTCAGTAGAGCAGTGTTTCTCAAAGTGTGGTCCGGGGACCACTGGTGGTCCGCAAGCCATCCCAAGTGGTCCGCGGGCAGACGTGGTAAAACATAATATAGATGAGTTGTTTGCAATATTGAACCAACTTGTATGTAAATCCAAACAGTTCTGCAACACTGCCTATGTAAGCTATGCCAATTTAAATCATATGAATCTTCTGACACGGTAAGTAAGGTGCAAAGACAATTAGCAAGGTGGTTCAGTGAGTAGGCCTATTGTGTCTATTAGCTAGGTGGTCCGTGATGTTTTTTTTACTGGTTAAGTGGTCCTTGGTCTGAAAAAGTTTGAGAAACACTGCAGTAGAGCATTTAGGGCTCTCCCCAATCACAGACGTTCACATTGCATGTTTGTTTGTAATGGATGCAAAAAAGCCTATAAACAGCCTATGGGGGGACGATTGAAACACCTATTTGTCCCGACCAGGCAGTAAACCCCATTTATTCTAAGTCAATGCACACATATCTGTGTTTATACTATATTTTATGCAGGTGAGACATGGAAAAGCAGTTTTAGAAAGATGCAAATATATTTGGGGCTATCAGGTAGGGGGTCGAGTTTTGCCATGTTAACCTATAGAGACTGTGGGTCATGAAGGGCACTTATTTGGATGTGTGGTGGCTTTAACCACATAAAAACAGAGTGAAATAACATTTTGTACTATAGAAACATTATATAATTCGAAACATGCATTATTCTAGCTATATTAATAGCATAGTGCATGCTATTTCCATAACCGCGAAATACGCGCATCACCATGACGGCAATGAGTTGTTAACAGACATGAACCAAGACATATAGCCCAGCAGCAATCTATCTAAAATAACACATACTTGAAGTACCATTCATGGTATGTTGTCAAATACTGAAGTTGTGGGAAGTTTACATAATTTAAGCTGTATGTTTCATTCGTCCCCCATGCTGTTTCATTTGTCCCAGCCAGGGGGGACGAATGAAACATAACGCACGTTCGACTTCTCCTTAAATAACTCTTGAACGGTTTTGTTCAGAGATGTAAATGCAACTGTATTTGACAGAGGACAGATGTAGGTTGCTAGTGACAAAATATTAACTTTCAGTGTTTTACAATGTCTTTGTAAATTACGTTTCATTCAATTCATTCAAGTTTCTTCCATCTATCTCGGCACAGGTCCTTGGGTCAGCACACCTCTGCGACGCAACGTTTTACAAAAGATATAAGTGCCCGATATATGATTTCATCAGCGCGCGGCGTATGCAAATAATAACTAAGAAATGGAACAGTGATGGGTGTGTGGGTAGAAGGCGTGAGATGAGATGAGGATGGGGAAAAAGTGAGAGTGAGGAGGGGGGGGGGAAGATTCACCTCCAGCTATCTGATGCATGTTTTAATGGAAATGTTCACGGCCGCCTTGTTAAAAAAACACAAACGAGAGAGACACGTTGAAGTCGTACCTATGCCGGTGCAGCGACCTGGCTCTTAATAGTCTGTGGAGATGCCTCTCGCTAATAATGAATCCCTCCAATGCCAGGCTTTTCAAAATGTCTTTGTATTTCATTCCCAGCCTAAAATAGCACTCTACCATATCCCTGTCCATTGTGTGACAGCGACTGTTCCTGTTTGAGGAGTTGCGCTTGATTTGCTTATCCAGCTGTCCAGTGCACAGCCTATAGGCCTACCTATTTCGTGGGAACAAATTAATATTTCGTGGCCACAAACTACCTATTTCGTGGGAACAAATTACTATTTTGTGGGAACAAATTAATATTTTGTGGCCACAAATTAGTACTTTGTGGTAACAAATTGCTATTTTGTGGCCACAACTTATTATTTTGTGGGAACGAATTGCTATTTCGTGGCCACAACTTATTTTTTTTTCCCCCCATGACATATCCGGGGCTCCGTAGATAGACCTAACCAATCAGAGCAACAAAATAGCTTTCCGTGAGGTGTAGGAAGAAAACACACGAACCATCCTTCTGCTTCTATATCCTCTCGGTTTTTAAAAATAATTCTGTTGAACAGTGATATGCTACAAACATGTTAAACAGCTGGGAAAGGCTGTTGCAAATCCCTCGAACAGGTGGTCAATCAGATTTCAAACGAACGAGGGAACATGTCGCAATGCAACGGCGCTGTTTTCCCTTGATGAAAGTGAAACCACCAGTTTTCAGAAATAATCGTTTTCAGTGATACAACCTCATTAAACAAAATGAATTTTCCATATGGGGTCTTGTATGCCATGCATGCTTGTTAAGCCATGTATCCTTCTAGCCACAGCGTTTTTGTTTCAAACATAAGCCTAATCTAAGCATGCTCAGATGATGTGATAGACCAGGCGCTGTTGCTCACCTGTCCATCATCGTAAAGCCTGATTTGATTGGTCCGCCCGATTTAGGGCGAGCATACTTCCACCACAATGGAGCAATGCCAGACCGAACTTCCCGTGGGGCGGGACTAAGTTCGGAATGGCACCCAGGCTAGTAATGTTGTCATTTGATGAAACATTGTCAGCATCTCATGTAGTCTGTCAGGAGCTAATTTATTACGCTAACGTTTAATGACGCAGTCAAGGAAAATGAATGGTTGTACATTGTTTATACTTAGGTCAACTAACTCCTTTCTGATCTACACTTGTTCAATAATAAAATGTTAAACACAGTCATTGTAACCTATAATTTCTCCTGTCTACATTATAAAAGAATGCAACGTTAGCTTTGTCTGCACGACGATAACGTTAGCTAAACTTGGCAATCACAGTTCCATTGGGGGCTATAAGAATAAGCAGTAACGTTAGCTAGCTTCATCCGTACAACCCCTGTTACAGCTTATGGTTGATAACACAATACAAAATGTACATGTCAATGTTCTATGATACTTCAGCAATATAGCACGAGTGAGAGTGGGGTTGGTCATGGATATTCCCACGGGTGTTGTTAGTCAGTAGCCGGGGCGGAGGCCGAGTGGCGCGGGTAACAACAGCCGGGGAATATCCATGACCAATCCCACGATCAATGAAGTGCTATATTGCTTTTATACAACAACTTTACCACAAACTAAATAATCTGAAAACACCCCATTATTGTTTAAAAATGTTAATTTCGACATCGTTCTTACGCATCAAAAAATAGTTCCCTTTTCAATAGACAGCGTCTTGGTTGCTAGGTAACCAACATTCCAGACCCCTCGTTACGGGTCTTTGTGGTTTACATGTCTTCTTGAAAGAAATGTTGAAATCACATTCATATCTAGGTTTGCTGCATGCATGTTACAAGGACACTGGGCCATGTCATGTAAGGGACATGGTACTGCAAAAAAACGGAAACATAGTCTACATTGCAGAACCACTCAACTTTATTAATGTATAGTGAATAAATGTTACACTACTGTGCACAGCCTGACGTGACGATGCTAGCACGTTAGCAGCTTTTAGCTAATTATGCTAACGTTAGTTATCTACAAGTCTCCTCCAAGTGACAATCATATTATACACAATGCTGAGAACAATTAGCATCCTCGTTTATCTTACATTGAGTTGAGTGTGGCTTAATCCACAGATGTGGTGAAGCACTGTTTCACTATGGTTTGCTAAGGAGTAACCCATTGCTTGAAATAGTGGAGAGCTGGGTGTCAAATCTTCACATTGTATCGCGGAGTGATTTATTATTAGCTGTGCCGAGTCTGAGTTGAAATGTCCAGGGATATTCCAACTCATGGAACGTCTCTCGGCCAATCAGAAACAAATAAATAGTTCCATAGAACCCAATTGTTGTATAATGTGTAATATATTACTCACCTCGGTAGACATTACTCCACACGAAAAAGTTGCCTGGCAAAAATTGCACATCAGCAGCGATAGAAAGGGGGAGGAGGGTGCCGCAAGTGAGTTTATTACGACGGTGTTGTGGAATATACCTCCCAGAGCTGTAGGGGGAGCTCGATGAGAAAAGATGCAACGACAAAAGTGAAAACCAGCGAAGAAATGGCTAGAGTTGCCAAGTTTCCCTTTAAGCAGACTGAAATGTACTTAAATGTCATTAATGATTATATCTCAATTTCTTTGTCAATATTGTAGGTGATGTTATCATTCAGCAGTTTGCATCCTTGACCTCAGTGGAAGGACGAGATGAACGTTTCCTGGCCTTTAAACCAATGAAGGACTGCCTTGATGTGTTTCTTTACACAACTCTCAGCACGCCTTACCCTGACTTACTACGGTTTTGCAAGAGTCTCCTTCTATCCCATGGCCAAGCCACTGTTGAAAGGATTTTCAATTAACAAAGAGGTGGAAACATGCAATCTCCAGGATAGATCGCTGGAATCACTGTGATTAGTCTGTGACCAGATCAGCAGTTGTGGGGGTGTTTTAAAAAATGCCTCTGACAAAGTAGCTCCTTGCCTCTGCCTCATCTGCAAGATCTCAGTATAGACTGTACCTGGAGAATGAAAGAAAAAACAAGGAGAGTGCCGCACATGCTCTGAAGAGGAAGGCAGTGGAGCTTTTGGGCCTCAGAACCCAGCATGAGGTACTAAGCCGTTCCGGACAAGTTGGCCGAGGATAAGGCCGGGTCCAAAATAGCTGAACTTACCATCAAGTCCAACACACTTAGCAGAAGGTAAAAAGAAGAGCTACGCCAATTTGAGGAAAGGATTGAAGAGAAATCATCACTGAGACTTTTGTGACGGTGCATCTTCCCGCCGTCTTAATCTCACAATTTCTCTCAATCTCTCCCTTTTCGTCCATTCATCTTTTGCTTCTCTCATCTCCCATATGTGTCCATGTATTCTCCTTTCCTCTGCCATCTCAATTCCCACAGCCCCCCCTCCTGCCAGCTAAAGTTATCAGCTGATGAACTTATCTTAATGTCCATTACCCCCACCGCCCCCACTCCACCATCTGCCATTAAACGCACTATTACTTTTCGCAATCTGAAGTCCATTGACCCCAACCTCGTATCCATGGCTCTCCACCTCCCCTCCTCTCTTCCCTGTTCCATGTTCCAGTGAGGAAGCAGTGTCGCTCTATAGCAGTGCTCTCTCTCTAACCCTGAACGACCTTGCCCCTCCCAAGACCAGGACTGTCTCTTTCAAACACTCCGCCCCTTGGTACACAGCGGAACTGCGCTCTCTCAAGACTGCTGGCCGTCGCCTGGAGCGCAAATACAAGCAGACTGGGCTCCAAATCCATGCCCAGGTATATGATCACCACCTCGCCTTGTACCGCAAAGCACTGAAATCTGCCCACTCCAATTACTATTCCACAATCATTGGTAGCAACAAAAACAATTAAAAGGTCCTCTTCTCCACACTCAGCTCTTTACTGAGTCCAGTCACCTGCCTGCAGGGCCGGATTAATCATTAAACCCAGGGGCACAGGACCAGTAAGGGGCCCTGGGCACAGTCAAAATATTATGTTCGATCATGTTACAAACAGTGTCTGTAGCTGCCTGCACAAATGCTGCCTGCTGTCAGCTTTGACACTGACACGGTCAGTGAGTGAGGGTGAGCCATCACGTCGAAACAGTTCATAACATCCAGACTAGTCTACTCGTCGTGTGGAGATGTCATTTTGTATTTTGTATTGTGTTATCAACCATCGCTTTGGTAAAATTTACAAAATTAAGTTATTGTGCTCACATTAACTTCACGGACATTAACTAAGCTTTCCAAAGACATGTATATCGAGGGTATTGCAAAAAGTATCGCTAAGATAACAGCATCCAAAGTTGGCATGGTTCTCCTGTCACGATATGCCAGAAGAGGAGAAAATCACCTTTTTAAGTAAATTGTCACGTGCGATAGTGTGAGGACACAGCTATTATTAGCCTTACGGTAGCGTGACTTTGAAGCGGATGACTGACTATGTCCAGTTTCATCAACCGAGTGAGTGTCTTTTTCTGCCCCTTAGTTAATACCTGGGACGGTCATAAGGTGTCACTATAGAATATAATTAATGTATTTCGGGGGAAGTAAGGGGAGAGGAAGTTCTATGTACACAGATTGTGTATATGCCTACTTTTAAAATGCGCTACGTCAATGGAAAACTTCTCCTGGTACGTAAAATGACACCAGGATATTTCTAAAAGTTCATGCTTTTGGCCGTTCGTGCCCTGAAAGGCAAGTCTTTCACATTCATATTCGGTTACATCTGCCAAGAATGATAGAAAGCTGACATATTGAGTAACGAGTAATTAGTAAATTTCAGCTCTACCCTAAAACCTTATAGCGGCGTGGACAAAGGGAATGACTGCTAATGTGTTGAATCTTCACCTAAATAAAGTTAGGTTTTAACAGTTAACGTATGTTTATCCGTGAAATTTGTTCACAATATGAAAGTGTAGACTGTATACTGTTGAATTATGCGAAAACGTTACATTCAACATTGTAACCCGTATGTTTGTTTATCGTGGATTTTCTCAAAATAGCACTGTGCGCAAAGCGTCTGGTTTCGCCTTGCAGGGTCACAATTGAGCAGTTAGTCCACACTTCAACAACCTACAAACATGAAATCTACCTATGTCTAAACTTTTGAGTGTAGTGCAGTAAGCACACACATAATTTAGTAGCTTTACGCATAGAGCGAGCGTATTCAGTTTGTTAGTATAAGTATAAGTATACTCTTTTGATCCCATGAGGGAAATTTGAACCTGATCATCTTAATCCTGCTTGACCTCAGTGCCGCCTTCGATACTGTCAACTAGGGCTGAAACGATTCATCGAGTTAATCGATTACAAAAATTGCTCGAGGCAAAAACTCTGCCACGGAGCCTCGTTAAATTCATATGACGCGCACTATACGCGCAGGGATCCGATTGTTCCACACGGACCGTTGTTCAGTAAGCACACCACTAGCGCGTAATACAGTCTGAATTTAGTTGGGGCGATGGCTGCGAGTCAAGACGTCCATAAACGGCAGAGAATGTCTAAAGTTTGGGATCATTACATTTTCAAAAAGGAAGAGAACAAGGTGCAATGTGTCCACTACAAAGTATACCTGGCATAGCACAGCAGTACGACTTCTATGATTTAGCATCTGAACCGAAAACATCCACATGCTGTTTCACCAAGCGTGAAACAAGACAACGTAGCCTAAGCCTACATTGATGTTCGCTGATTTTAATCGCATACTGTATTTGTAGCGATGTCGTGATGCGGTTTAACTAGATATGATGTTTAGCTTTGATGTTTTTAAGTAGTGAACTTATTCACGTTCAATTGCAAGAGAGTAGGCCTATAGCCTAAAAAAAGAACCCCTTCTTCACACACACGCATGCACCCTCATCTGGTCTCTTACTCTCCCTCACACACAGCACGCGTGCACACACACGTTGCTAGGTTACCATAGCAAATAGGCTCACCCAAGAAATTACATATTTTTTGTTAGTAGCCTAATGGTAAATGCTGCAGGTGTAGAAATCTACATAAAACAGATATTTACTTTGATGTCAGGGCTAGATTACAGCATGAAACGTGTTGTGCATATTAATAAATTAAATTGCTTTTACTCTTTTTGTCCCTCTCAGCACTTCACAACGGAGTATGGACAGCTTTGTTCACCCAGCTCAGTCATGCACTGTTCAAGAGGCTGCAATTTTTACAGAGAGCATTTTGAACATGCTTGTGACCGATATGAGGCCACTGTCCATGGTGGAGGACAAGGGATTTAGAAACATGATCTCAACTTTTAATCCTAAATACAACCTGCCATCAAGAACATATTTCACACAACTGATGGAGTCACAGAGAAATTGTAAGCTGTCTTAAAGCAAACAGAGTGTGTTGCCGTGACAACATACATTTGGACCAGTGTGGCAACAGAGGCCTACCTGGGGGTGACATGCCACTTCTTGGGGGAAGATTGGGAGATGAAGTCCCTCTCCCTAACCACAATGCCCCTAGAAGAGAGACACACTGCAGCCAACATTGCAGACTGGTTAGAGGAGACAACTGCCAAATTTCAGATTCCATTTGAAAAGGTAAAGGCAGTTGTCCACGATAATAGGGCAAATGTGGTGACAGCAGCAAGAATTCTTAGAGAGAGGCATGGGTGGGCTTCTGTGAGATGTGCAGGGCATACTTTAAATTTAGTTGTGCAGAGCACACTCAAAAATAATAAAACAATTGCTAGTTGTATAGGTTCTGCTATGTGCCTAGTGGAACACTTCAAAAAGAGCTGAGAACTGGCCTGCTAGCCTGACGAGCCAGACCCACATTAAAATGTAGGGTCTGGGCACTCACCTTTCGCAGTGCTCAGTCCGAGGGGTGGGATAATCGGTTGTCTTTCAAATTCCCTCTGCAAGCAATAGGACAGCGCTATGAGTCCCATGCGTTTCCCACCAGCGGAGCTAGTTGGCTAGTTCAAACTTTTGCCAACTTAATAAAAGCTTAGCTTGTGTCACACCGTTCGCCAACAGCAACATCCATCTTATTTGTTTTCAAGTAGCAGGGAATTCAAGCCAAACCTTTGCAACTCTGCCATCAATCATTATGTTAAGCCCGCCTAACGACTCTATACACGATTTGATTGGCCTGATAGAAGTTTAATTTTTCGAGCTCAGCTGGCAGCGCTAGGGTGCGTCTAGATTTCTAGGCTACTGGCCTGCACTAAGCTCAAAGAAAAACAACAGCAGATGGGAAAGCCACCACTCAGGTTGATACAGTATGTATCACATGTTCAAGACTACTGGAACAGCGATTGCCTGTGACTGACTGCTGGATCGGAGAGAGCTGCAATCCGAGAGGCAAACACCACTACCTGGATCTAAAGCCAGAGCAGTGGAACATCAGTGTGGAGTTGACACAGGTCCTTGTGCCATTTGAAGGAGCTACAGAGCAAGCCTAAGTGCTGAGCATGTGGATATGTTGAGGTTTCTCCATTGCAACTATAAGCTGTTGTAGAATCTGAAATCTCACACACTCACACTCTCTCGCTCTCTCTCTCTACCTCATTGTGACGGCCGGCTCCGCAGCCGCACATGTAGACGGTCTTAACAGCGGCAAGTTCAAACAGTTCTCACGCACACCCGACATTGCACTGGTTAAAATATACTTTCTTTTCAGTTTATACAATTAATACACACATTTATTTTCATTCAACAGTTCAAAGTTTATTTAACATTGCACATTTTACATAGTTACATTTTACACATCAGTTACAGTTCTAAGTGCACGCAGTCTGTCTCTGTTTCGTACATGTCTTTCGTTCTGTGTTTATTTAATTTACCGGCGTGAATGCGGTGACTTCCTTTGGCTGGCATGGGGTGGCTTCTTCCTTCCAGGTAAAGGAATTTGTGGCGATTGGATGCCAGAATAAGAGTCCTCTGGAAAGCACCACCATTGCAGATGTCATGGGGGGAAGGAGATGATTTTGTTATTGATGATTAACTTTGACTTATTGATTGATATTGGTTATGATTATTCTTATGTAAGAAATAATGTTTATTTACCTTGCTGTTATGTTAAGGTGGCCTTGGTCTTTGTGTCTGTCTTCTTGTAAATGTTGTTAGTCCTAGTCTTCCCTTGTGTGTCTTGAATGGTTTGATAAGCCAGTATATATGTTTCCCCAGTGTGTCATTGTGGGAGGTCAGTTCTTTATGTTCAGTTCTGTCTAAGTCAGCATTATCTTTTGATTTGAGTTGAGTTCTGTTTTGTAGCTTTAGGTCTAGAACTATCTCTTTCGAATTAGTTGAAGATTTTGTTATGATTTCTAGTTCTGATTTCTCATCTTGTTATGTTTTGTTAGAATAAACATTTATTTTGAAACTTTATCCCTGCATCCTTGCTGCCTGGTCTCTCACACTCATTTAGGTACATTTTTTATGTTTATTTTTGAGATTACAGCTGAAAAAGTCTGATTCTTATTTATAATTGTTTTATTTACATTTATTTTTTATAAATTGTATACATTGTGCAGCTGTTTGCCTTCGTATTTTATATTCATTCTTTGTTCTCAGGTGGGTAATTTGCAGACGGTGCAATCCTTTTTTGTAATGTTGTATTAAGAAGACAAAGCTAAGGCCAAATGGCTTTTACTATTTAAGTTTGTATTCATAGTTTTACATGTTTTACTGTAAGTTGACTTAACTGTATTGTTATTTAATTGTTGGCACTGGCACTTATAAAATGGGCAAATTGCAATAAATGTTTTGGAATAGTTAAATAGTTTTGGAGCCAATGGCTCAGGGCTCTAGACCAACATTTTTTTCCAGGAGCACTTGTGTGCCCAAGTTAAAAAAAATTAGGATCACAGTCACTTCTGTACTTAACTTACACATAATCTAACATTACACTGCAGCTAACAGTTAAACATGCCAGTGCACCAATTGCAAATATTAAGAATCACTGACAACATTTAGACTACAGGAAACAGGATTTTAAAGATCAGTGCCTACTTTATTTTCAGTCTGTTCTATTTTTCCTACATATTGTTAATGTAAAATAATATAATGCATTGCCATATTTGCATTTAGCCTGTATATCAAGTACCCTGCCAAATGTAGGCTAATTTATTTATTTGTGAATCCATCTGTAGCTAATCCAAATATGCCCATGGTGACCTATCTGACTGCATACTGCCTAATACTACTACTAAAACAGTCCATTTTCTCTTCCACAAAACCCAACATAGGCTATCAAGGAATTTTTTTTTTTTTTAAATATCTGCATTGATGGGGGCAGTAGGCGAACTTTCGTTTTGCACTTCAGCTTGTATTCAGTGTAAATAAACAAGCATGCATGGAAGCCTGGAGTTGTCATTAGCGCTCTACCTTTGAATAAAATGGGAGTATTACGGGAGGCTACTTTTGTGCCTGTTCTCTACAGCTATATTTTGCATATTGCAGCCAATATGTCAACTGGGCTAAAAGGCATGTTAGGTTACCTTTCCTTCTCTCATTGCATTCTCAGAATCTCATCCTGTTCCTCCTATATCCGATGAATTCGGTGGATAGAAGAGCTAATTTCCTCAATCTTTGCATCTTGGCTGGCTAGTCTAACTTTCCGCTTTTTCTGCGCACTCTTGGATTTGATAGAAGCGACTACTAGCGAGTCACAACGCAAAACTGCTAACGTTGATGGGAGGTGTAGTGCATTCGCGACGTGATTCTATGGTTTGCACAGTAATGTTTCTCGATGTTGCGGTGTATTTTGTAGACAAACATTGACACGGTTAGAAGTCATTTGCACCAGTGCGCCTAAATATTTTTTTTGCACTCGCACACCATCATTTTTACTCACATGTGCGAGTGAAATGGGCGCACTGTAAAGCCCTGCAATGGCTGTATTTTGGACACCAGGGGCCTCATTTATAAAGCGTTCTTACGCACAGATTTGATCTTAGACTGTGCGTACGCTCAAATCCATGCCAACGCTCAGATTTATAAAAACCGTCTTTGACGTGGAAAAGTGCTTATCTCCACGTCAGGTTCAAACTTGACGTACGACCATTTCCTTGTGGTAATGCCGGGGTACTGCAAGTAATCTGAGGTCCAAGTGCGATGCATTTTGAAAAGGCCAACGATCTCATGTCTTTCTTTGCATATTCATGATCAGTATCTGCAGAAGATTTTTGAAGTCGTTTTTTAAGACTGGTCGCAGCTTCATGTTTCATGGTTTGACATAAAACTGCAAATGAGAAAACTAACCTCACTTAAAGGGGAACTTGGCAACTATTTCAACGTAATAAACCCGTTTAGAAATCATTTGGATGGTTAAATGACCTGTTCCGGTGAAAATGGGGACTTTTCCCACAGCCCCTAGCGTCCCCAGGCGGAAAACCAACCTTGCAACATTGAGACTACCGTCCCGGAAAGAGAAGTGAGAAACAAGAAACTTGTTTTAAATCGTGTTTCTTACCTTGTAAGATCCACATTGTTCTGCCGAACTTATGCTAACCGTTTCGCTAACTTGTAAACAAATCCATGTGCTACAGTTTGAAATAGCCTAATGCACAATTTCTCCAGCAGAGGGGGAAATATAGCTAATCCTGGCAAGTTTCCCTTTAAGAAAGTGAAAACAAACGTAGCTTACTTATTTCATAATATCTAAAAAAAAAAAAAAAAAAAAGACCTATGGTAGAGTGATTGAAACATTCTTACAGGTAATCTAGTATATTGGTGTCCTCATCAATGTAATATTGACCATAAAATGTCCTATTGCCCTCGTTTAGGAGAGGAAAAGTATACATTTGCCTCATGCATGGTACTGTAGGCCTATTCCCAGCTTCGTAACAGAAAGGTCATATTTCAATGTAAGCTATAGAATGTAGGCTATATCTATTTTGTCGTTTCCACGTCGTCATCTGTATTAATAGTTATAGGTGTTATTATTGTTATCATTATTAGTAATAGTACTAGTAGTATTAGTATTTTAGGTGTATTGCCAGACAGATCACATTTTGCTCTGCACAATCATGTTATTAAGCAATTAAGTATACGTAAGCACAGCATAATTGACACATGATCCTTCAAAAAAATTCATGTAATAGGTCCACACGTGTAAAACATTTTGGTCAATCAACATGCTATAAAATGTTCAATAGGGCTGTGATTTGCGAGAGGAACTATGGCAGCATTGGCACTGTTAGAAGATATTGCCAACCGTGCAATAAGGCGAGAGAGACTTCTTGGCACTTAATGACGAATGGCTGATGAGCAGGTACCGCTTACCAAGAGCCATTCTGTTGGACCTCTGTGCCCAAATGGGCCCGCACTTACAGAGGCGCACCAGACGCAACCAGGCCATACCTGTTGAGGTGCAAATCTGCACAGTTCTTGGTTTCCTGGCTACAGGAACGTTCCAAAGAGAAATGGGAGACCTGTCAGGTATTTCCTAGCCATCCTTCAGCAGGATTTTGCCTGATGTTCTTCATGGACTCATTCGTTTGTCTCCTCGGTTCATCAAGTTTCCCTATACTGTCCAAGAACAGCAAGATGTGAAGGAAGACTTCTTACGCATTACGGGATTCCCCGACGTCATCGGTGCAATAGATTGCACTCACGTTGCCATACGAGCACCCCATGTGAATGAGTATGCCTATGTTAATAGGAAGAACTTCCATTCAATTAACTAATTGTGAACGCTGTTGCACGATGGCCAGGGTCGACGCACGACTCGTTCATCTTGCGCAACTCCAGTGTGGGGAATCATCTACAGTAGAGGCTGGAGCAGGCAGAGATGGCTGGCTGCTAGATGAACACTTTTTATATTTTACTTTCTCGTTTCTTGTTTTAAAACGCATGAGATAACCAAATTACCCACCCATTAGGTGACAGAGGTTATCCTCTGAAGCCGTGGCTTCTGACACCCGTGGCGCACCCACAGACACCCGAAGAAGCCCACTTCAACACCGCCCATGCCCAAGCGCGGTCAGTAGTGGAACGCACTATTGGCATGCTAAAGGGAAGGTGGCTGTGTTTGGATGCATCGGGAGGGAAGTTGCTATACGAGCCCAACAAGGTGTGCCAGATCATCTTGGCATGTTGTGTGCTGCACAACATATCTCTGAGCCATGGTATGCTGATGCGACAGGAGGAGATGCGCATGGACCCTGGAAGAGATGATCACCCTCCCCTACCTGCTGAATTTAATAACCATGACACTGCGTCAAAACATTATTTATTTACGCATGCACTCTACCAGCGCTGACAGCGTTTTGTTCATTTGAACCAGAGCCTGGCGTACCAGCCGAAGTTTGGCAACGACCTCCCCAACAGAATTGTTTAACTGTGTTTGTGACCGTAGGACGGCCTCGGATAGTACCCGTGCGGAGTAGCCCGAAGAGGATGCTGGTGAAGGCTGGGGTGCTCCGGGAGTGTGAACAGGCGGTGTTGGTGTTGCTGCTGATGCGCATGTCAACAGTCATATTGGCAGGTGCATGCACCATCCTTCTATCATTCATGAACGCACACCAGCGCACGTCCATGCAAAGCATTACAAATTGCACGATTACATTGGGAAACATAATTAGAATAAAGATACTGTACATCTCATGATGAGTAGTTATTCACCATCATTTGCAAATTGGTAATGACGGTTAAAAGTGATTAGGGGAGAGGCGAGAGACACGTATGGAGCACAACTGAAGACGCACTGTCACAAGATATAAGCAACTCCTCTGCAGGATAAATGTTGTTTTATTCAGTCATTTGAGCAATAGGGTAAGTGTTAGCCTAGAAATCTAGACGCACCCTAGCGGCGGCAAATTAATTTGCTCAGCCTGTACGTCTAGTATCAAACCATAGGGATTTCTATTGGCTGACGCCGTGGACGTCAACCAATCACAGCGCTCTATTTTGTTAGAGTCTTAAGGCGGGCTTAACAGGATAACGACAGTCCTGCGATGGTAGCAACAAGGAAGGTGGCTATGGCGAACGAAGATCGGTTGTTTGAATAGGGGTTGGCGTCAACTTTGGAGGAGTTGGACTTGTGCTTTTCTTTGAAAGTTGAGCAACACAATGCACTTAAGTCATTCCTTTCGAAGAAGGATGTATTTGCCGTTTTGCCAACCGGATACGGTAAAAGTTTACTTCCCCGTTCACTGTTTTCATCGCTCTGGCCACGTCATCCTGCTCTTTGTTCTGATTGGTCGTAGCGCTGGCCTATTGCATGCCTAGGCAGTTTGAAAGACAATTCTCTGCCCGCCCCTTGGATTAAGCGAGGTGAATGGTTCGATTCCAGACTATACATTTCAATGATATAGGATGGCCTGCCTGGCTAGGTTAAGTGTTTTTTTCCAGCCTATGTTTTCGGTGGTAACCCATTATCAGTCAATAGTGAAAGTAACTGCATATAACTGTCTTGTCGTTGACTGACTCCTTGGTGAAGTTAGTTTCACTTTGCCAATGAGTTCAAATAATAGACGAGTGCAAATGTGTGAAGTCTATGCTAGGTTTTAGTAAAGCATGGTTTAAGAATGACTAATTCTATACGGTCTCTTAAGCAGCCTTCTTTAAATGCGCCGTTGAATGCCAAAATACAGATGCATTTATTTGACATATTGCGCGTTGCGCCGTTAAAGGGAATGACAGATGTCATTCTCATTGGTTTAAAATGATGTTACGCTCCAAACACACCCATATAACTGATTAAAAAACCTAGGAACACCTTGTTGCGCCATACGCTCCACGTTTGATAACGAAACCCCTCCCAATGTGAACTGGACATCCTACTAAATTTGAATAGACTTTTGACGAGTGACGATGCACTTTAGAATGTCATGATAGGGCCCCAAATGTTTGAGTTGGAATAAATATCTCTGCCAAATGCATTTTACAGCCACATCATTTTCGTTATGCATTATTGGTTATGGTTGTTTAAAAACACACACAAAAAAAATATCCAATTAATCGATCAATAAAGTGCTAGATTAATCGATTACAAAAAGAATCGATAGCTGCAGCCCTACTGTCAACCACACTATCCTTCTGCAACGGCTTGAAAGCTTTGCTGGACTCACCAGCTCTGCCTTGACCTGGTTCAAGTCCTACCTCACTAACCGTCTACAGTTTACCACCATTATTGGTGTCCAGTCCACTCTCCAGTCCACTCCATCGACTGTCCTCCATGGGGTCCCCAAGGATCAGTCCTGGGCCCTCTCCTTTTCTCCATCTGCTCCCCCTTGGATATATCATCCGATCCCATGGCCTCAGTTACCACCTTTACGCCCACTCCTCTCCCGCTCTGACACTGAGCGTGTAATACATGCCCTCATCTCCTCCCGACTAGACTACTGCAATGCCCTCTTCAGTGGTCTCCCCTCTCACTTACTCAACAGGCTTCAACATGTCCAAAATTCAGCTGCGCGGTTGCTTACGTCTCCCACTGAGGATTGACTTTAAAGTCCTCCTCCTTACCTTCAAGGCCCTTCATGGCTCTGCCCCCACATACCTGTCTGAACTCCTGCACCCCTACTGTCCTACACGCACCCTGCGTTCCTCTGATCATGGCCTCCTCACTATCCCCCAAACCCGACTCCACTCCATGGGCGACTGAGCATTTTCGTCAGCGGCCCCCCGCCTGTAGAATGCTCTGCTTCAGCAGATCAGATCTGCTGCCAGTGACGACTGCTTCGAAGTCTCTCCTCAAAACCCATTTGTTTAGAATAGCTTTTAACCTATAACCTACATAGACCTTCTTTTATTGTCCTTTTAACCCTTACAAGCCCGACCGTTCTAATTTCGTTAAAATTTTAACGATGACCAATCATCTAATATCTCAGCTGTCCAATGACTGATTTCATTTCTGAAATCTTCCCCGTAATGCTGACAACATAAGCTTCAATTTGATATGATTGGTTAAGGGGTTTATGGCGCGAAATGTTTTGGATACTTGAAGATGAGTCGTGAAAAAAACTTTTCACTTCAGTCGTACATTTTAACATGGACCGCCAGATGCCACCTGCACTTCGTTGGAGTTTACCTCAACTGGAAACCACACAGCTGGATAAACTGAGGTAATATATATTTTACATCGTTTCTAGTTATGGTTAATCTTAATTTGTAGTCATAAAATCATGTTATTTGACAGTAATATGCTTTCTCATCAGCGTCAACATTATGGCATAGCGGGGGCTAAGTGCATCGTCATGTAACTTTAGCTAGCTGCATTACTCTGAACTGCTTGCAGTATTCTCGTTTGCTTTTTATATCAGTTATTTTCATTTGACAATTTCATTTAAAACCTGTTAGTATATAACCTGTAAGTAAGTTTGTTTTCTAGTACCAATTTGCTTGTTAGGTAAGCATTATATTGGCAAGTCAGTATAGCATACCAAAGCTGAATAAATCAATGGGCGCCGCGTTTCTAAGTTGCGTTCTCTTACATGAAATAAGTTGAGCGATATTTTTACTCCTCTCAATATGTAGTTGTAGAAAACAAGAGATGTGAAATCACGGATTCTGTCAGAAATGTAGTGCTAATTAACGTATTGCCTCTCATCGGGTTGTTACCTCGCTAGGCAGTTTGTAGTGAACTGTTTTACCTTGCTTCTAAATGACAAACATCAGACGTGCTTGTCTCAACATTTTCTAAGATGGCATGACTTGATATTCTACTCTTCTCAATATGTAGTTTTATAGAAAACATGATGTGAAATCACATATTATGTCAGAAATGTCATTATTGCATTTAAGCAGTTAGTTACTAGGTGAAATGTAATCTGTCTTTATCTTAATGCCAGCCAGGCAATCAGATTTAGGGTAGCTAAACCCATGTGTAATAAAATGACTTTTCATACTTCTAAATATTTTTGAGTTACTCAAAATGCTTCAATAGTTTAGGCTACCTCTTCTTGTGTATGTATGTGCACACACGCACACATCTGTAGTTTTGTGATTTTATTTTTTTAATTAATAAATGTATTACATTTGTATGATTTTACTGTTGTTTCAGATGGAGGATGACAAGACCTACACAGACCTCCTTGCAGGCCTGAAGAGGTGGCTGACTGCTGATGAGCTTGCTCCACAATGTTGAAGACCATGTGAGGATGGAGGAAGAAGGTATAGATTTAGGTGGCGTGCGTAGGGTGGTGTAGACTGCCACTAAAACACTGAAATTGTTATGTTGATTTTTATGTTGTTTTCCCAGGCATATGTGGTTTTACCAACCGGAACGGGTGGGAGGTTGTGCTTAGTAGGCCGTTGTATGCAAACACACAGTGCAGGGGCATGGGACGAAGAGACCCCAGAAGAGTTTCACAGTTTTCTGGGACTGATCATTGACATGGGACTTCACTTCCCTCCCTAATATCCATTGCTACTGGGGAACCAAGTCTCTGAAGGGATCAGGGAGCGTTGACCAAATGAGAAATACATAATGTGTACACTTTTTCTCCATTGACATTGCTGTTTCAGTAGTTTCTTATTATTTCAAGTTTGGCAATGCAGAATCTGGTGTTGAACCTAGGTTTGGTAGCTACAGCCAGAAAGATTTTGGCGAAAATCTATCACAACAGCTGGCAGGCATTTCCGTCAAAATTTCAGCCTCGCCTTCAGCTGCTCCAACTACTACTCTGTCATCTTTTCATCATCTTTTCATCAAGTACATATTCCTGTACAGCAGAAGCCAAAGAAAAATTGTTGGCTTTGTTATAAAAACAATACATAATAACACTAAAGTAGCTTGTATGGCCTGGAGTTTAGCGGTAGGTGACTGCTTTTTTGGTAAACAAAATTGCTGTCAGATTTGGCATTCTACAGAAGGGGATGCGTTTCGTTATGAGTCATAGGTCCTCTGTGTTTAACCTTCAGGTTCCCCACCCCACCTTTCCCTATCCTCCTCTGTGTGTGTGTGTGTGTGTGAGAGTTTGTGTTTATATGTGTGTATGTGTTTATTCTCAACAGGCTTGTTCTATGTAATCCACTTTCAAATGTTTAGACACATTGATTTTTGAGTGATGTTGAAGTTGATTGTATTCCTAACTTTTCATAAATAATACATTTTATAGATGTATATCATTTTCATATTACACTAATTTATATAAGGAAGTTGTATCTGTTGAATCAAATGTATTCTATGTCTCTTCAGAATTGATCTTCAATAAATATACAGTATACTTACTTTCTGTATTACTGGTAAGGTACATGTTTTTCTTTTATATATCATTATTGTTGACTGTAGCATTTGCTTATATACAAATAAATGGTTTATTCTTATGGACCAAATAAATCTAAACCATTGTGTCTGACTTCATTATTAGTTTTTATGCATACTTTTATGTTTTTGGTGAGAAAGAGAATGTGAATTCTGTCAACATTCTAAATCCCGTTTCCTGCATTTTTTTTACACTTATCACTTAATTTATCATAACTTTTGAAAGGTTAATGATATTCCAATTCAGTCTTTTTTGTTAAATAGCCCACAACTTGCTGAACATGTCATACACTCTATATTTTTCTCTATCTCGTATAGAAATATGATGAAAATTCATTTTATGCTAATGAAATTCAATTTTAACAATTTCGGTATACATTTGGAGAGGATTTTCAAAGACTGTTCATTACTATATCAACATTACCATATGTATTTTACATCATTTGATGGAACTGACCCTTCTGATTACAATGGTATGTATATCCCATTGATGGTATGTATTATACTCAAGAAATAAGTTTTTTTGTGTAAGGAGGTCATCCAGCACCAAAAATGGAATGTTCGGCACGGGCACGAAAGGGTTAAATTGCTCTCTACTCACTTTTTAATTGTACTGGTATATGTCTGTTTCTATCCACACTTGCGACTGCCTAATTCAAACAACCGCTCTTCGTTCGCCATAGCCACCTTCCTTGTTGTTCACCGTCGCAGGACTGTCGTTATTCTGTTCATGGAGGTATTATATATAACTGGAGAGAGTGACTAAGTCCCGCCCTCCATGCAAAATTAATGGTGAAGGCTAGGCTAGTAAATCCGGCCAATTCATAGTCAACGCCATCTTGAACACTGGGGTTCGGATCCAGCGCCAGTCGGCTCTGACCATGCGGCAAGTTACAAAGCTGGAAATGACGCATGGACCAACGTCGATTTTTATTGGATATTCTGTAAAACGAGAGTCGTCCTCCAGTAAGAGGGTGGCGATAATGCACATAAAGTCATTGCCTCATAACAAGAAGAAGAAAAAGTTGCTCAGGAACGCGCATGGAGTCCGAGTGGAGTCGCCCTGAAGCACAACTTAATTTCATTGGATAATAGCGGCTCTAACTAAGAGCGGTCTGCCTGCTGTCCTGCTGCTGCAAATATGCATTCGAACATGACGTGAAATATCCGTAGTCGAACTATAAATAAACTATTCAGTTTTTAGTGCCAAGTGTAGCGCATTTTTACAGTCTATGATTAGTTTGTTTTTTATTTTATTGTTTGCCATCTCATAGCAGGTGCTCTAAACGTATTCTAGCGTTGGCCCATGACCAAATCAAGCCAATAATAGCCAGTAGCCACAATAATGACTGGAGCCAGAGCCCTCAATAGCCACCCTGTTTTGAAAATAATATTGAAGATATTCAATATTATTGAAGATAGTATTGAAGATAACGCACAGAACGGTCAGCCTGAGCAGACAATTACGTCCCCAACTCATCTAAAATGTGGTGTCTTTACTTTGAGTTGTACACCGCAGATGGTAAAGTAACGGTTAAAGAGAATGTTGTCTGCGGACTCAGCAAAAAACAGTTTACTTACGCATCCACGACATCCAATCTTCACACTCACCTGTGGAGTTACCATCCAAATGAGGCAGCGGTGTCAGATGCACAGTAGACGGCCAGAGCATCGCCAGGCGTCCAACATCGTATGATTGCATACTCTCCGTAAATCCTAAATTATGTCCGGGGTCTGCTATTTACTTAGGCTGCAAAGCACAGGTATTTATTTGAGGTAGGCTTATTCGAGGCAGACCTTTATTTCTTACATTGTACGTTATTGTGAGACATGCGTTTTGTTTGGAGCGGCATACCAGGCTATCAAACGCAGACGATTTTCGGTTTTGGTATGGGATTTAATTTACTTTTTGACTTTTATTATATAGTTAAATGTCGAGACTGATGGGCATTTAAATCTAGAGGGTATTTGATGATCACTGTAAAGTTTTGTGTAGTTGAAAAAGTGTTGGAATTTCCAGCTGTTTATTGCGAGACAAGGCCTTTCCTTAATTTTTTTTTTTAAATTATGCATGGTTTACTTTTTATTAAATTCGTAGGCTGGAATGCCTCGCGGCAATAATTGTGTTTAAATGTAGTAGCCTACTGCTTCAGCCTCTGGCAAGCTCCAAAGGGGGCGGCTATACGTTGAGAGCAACGTGTTGGAGACCCATGGTGTAACGAGACAAGGTCTTTATGCCGCTGTTGTGTAATTTATTGTCTTTAATCATGTTTAGGCTATGTTTGTTCGGGACAAACAACAACGAAACAAGATCAAAACAATTTTCTTTATTTGTCATATGATGGATAAACAACCATAATATGCACGTCTTCTCATAGGCTCCGCAAGAAATACGCACTGAATAACGTTTGGCTGTAGCCGCCGGATAGGTACCCGCCCACCAACATGTACGCCCATGAGAGCTCGTGCCCAACACGGATTTTCGTGCATGGAGCTGGTTCCAAATGCTCCATGCAGCGCCATATTTGAAAATGGCGTATGCTAGCATGCCGAAGCTAATCTGAACGCTCTTGACCCCCTGATCCTGTTAAGCCCGCCTTAAGACTCTCTAACGAAATAGAGCGCTGTGATTGGATGACGTCCACGGCGTCAGCCAATAGAAATCCCTATGGTTTGATACTAGACGTACAGGCTGAGCAAATTAATTTGCCGCCGTTAGGGTGCGTCTAGATTTCTAGGCTAACTTGTCTCCCTTTTTTACCCTACAATGTTCAGTGTTTTAAGTACATGATAAAGCACTCTACAAATAAAATGTATTATTATTATTATGAATACAGGTAAAATTGTTACAACTTCTCTCTTAAAATTTGTTTTGGGACATGTTCAAACTGTCATGCATTAACCCTCTACTGCACACATTATTATGCAATCATGGAAAAAAATGTTAGTGTTTTTTTAACATATAAAATGGACTCAAATTAACATATTTATAATTTTTTTTATTATTATTATTTTTTAGGGGGTACTTTTGGGTACGTTGCCATTTGGCAACATTGTGCGACAATGGAGCAGCCTAATGTATTGTCTCCCAAAATTGCAGGAATTTCATAAATGATTACAGACCCTTCTTTTAGAAATTATATTGTTTTATTATTAAAATGTTAAAATGTTATCAAGAGCTTTATCAAAAGCATTATTTTAATAACACCATTTAGAAAACATCTGATGCAAATTCATAAGAACTGTTGTCAAATGGTAAGAGGTAGTAACAGGTATAGCTACATCATAACAGCAAATACATTCACAAAGCATGCATACACTCACATTACATGTGTAAGAATCACTTGAAATCTATTCCAGGTTTGTGTATCAAACATATAACAACAAAAATATGTTTAATGTGTTGTTTACAACACACAAAACAACAAACAAACAAAACAACAGCAGCATTCACAAAACATCTGATGCAAACTGTTGTCAAAATGTAACAAATGTAATGTTGTACAAATGTAACAATGTAACAAAATGTAGGATTAGATAGATATTTATAACATGGAAAACACATTTAAAAAGCATATGTACATTTACACTGAAATTCTCATTCTCATGTGTCTTGTCTGTTACTCAATGTGAAATGCCTTGAAACAGTTGTTCTCTCCATTACAGCAGAGGTGCACCTTGCACTTAGAGCAAACCACTCTGATGATGCCCTTGCAGCCAGGATTCTTGCATCTTCCTTTCGGTGCACCCATCTCTGGCCAGTGATCAAGGCGGTCAAGACAGATGTTGCTTGGTGGAAGGGGGGCAGTAGGTCCTCTGTGCCGCTTCTCCTCAATGCGGATCTCCAGACTCTGTGAGGGCCTCCCTTTTCGTTTCGTGGTTCCTTTGTTCACCTGTGTAAGGCAAAGTGCCACATTGACTTTGAAGTCAAGTAAGCTCAGCTGCATTTTCTGTGGAATTCCCACGGCATCAGAATCCCGGCGGTAGAGCAACCATGCCTGCACCACTGTAAAATCCAAGAAGTGGAATACAATCCGGTGATACCACTTCTTGGATCTGATCTTGGTACGGTACAGGGCAATGAGGGAGTCTAGTAAGTCAACACCCCCCATGCTCTTGTTGTAGACGGTGACAATGTTGGGCCGTGGCACTGTCACCATCTCCTTTGCCTTCTTGTCCCATCTCTGCACTGGGGAAGTAGGGTTTGCAGCAGCAAAGGTGCTGAGGAGGATCACAGAACGATTGTCATACCACTTTACGGCTTTCAGTGTGACGCCATCATGTTTTGCTTCCATTTCCTCAAATGTTCCCCAACCTTTAGCCTTCATCTCTTTGTCCTCTGTGAAGACGCAACCGGCAAGCCTGTTCTTTCTCACAGTACCCACGCTGTGGATTTTAGATTTCTCAAGTGTAACCTGTAGGTCAACCCCACAAAACCAATTGTCATAGAACAGTTTGTGCGACATGTTGGGAGGGATGACTGAGGCCAGTCTTAACACTACATTTCCACTTGCACCGATGTCAGGCATTCCATCAGCAGCAGGAACAGCACCAGTATAAAATTCAAAATTGTGGACAATTCCATGTTGATCAGCCAACACAAAGACTTTGTATCCCCATCGCTTGAGCTTTTTGGGGTTGTACGTTTTCAGCCCACTTCTACCCTTAAAGGGGACAATTTGTTCATCAACACAGAGCATTTCATTCATTGGGATGTCCTGGAAGCTCCTCAAAAGTGCGTTCAATAAAGGCTTCACCTTGAACAGTTTATCAAATCCAGGTTGGCCCTCAGCAACTTGGTTACTGTTATCGGCGAAGTGCAAGAACCTTTTAATCGCCTCCCAGCGGGACAGGGACATGACATCTGCCACTTTATCAACACGGGTATCTTTTCCCCAGTACATACGGGTGTACGGTAAGCCATAAACAGACATGTAAAGGCATATGCCAAAGAATTGCTGAATCTCCCCTACTGAGGCATTAAGTGGCTTGTTGGGATCTTCTTGTACAGCATATAGATTCGTCTGCGTCGCCATATCTTCAAAAACGTCTCTACCAAGAAGGCGTTCAAAGTACTCAATTGGCTCACGTACCATCGTTGGACACGGTAGGGCACCTTTCCATTTAAGTACGGGCAGGATGGTTCGCCTCTTTTGCCACTTCAGGTTCTTGATCTTTTCCACATGAGGTGGTGCCTCCTCCTGAACTTCAACTGAAATACATGAAAAGAGGCAAAAGATGATACACTGTAACCTTTTTTACCCTAGTGTGCATGAACAATTGGCATTTCAAATGAAATACTAGATACAGCTCCTATCAAGTATAGAATGGTAGAGCGTGTGTGTGTGTGTGTGTCTGTTTGTCTGAATGGGGACTGCACAATGACTTGGTTTTGTGCTTTTTTGTTAACCATACAGATTTTGGAATGACAACAACCTCAAATTGTTGACCTACCTTACACTCTTCCCAACATCAGCTTAATACCACACAAATAACATGTAACCTGAATGCTGAATATACCGGCATAGAACAAGATACATACCTGTCTCTTCGTCCTCTGACTCAACTAGGCCTAATTCTGTCTGCCTCTCAATCTCCTCGTCGCTGATCCCTAACTCATCCTCACTTTCATGGGAAGGTATAGCCACCTGTACCCTGTACATTTCAGCCCTCCTCTTAGCCTTGCCATAGAATACTGCCGTGTTCATTTTCTAAACAAAATAAGTGTATATTTTACTATTAAACTTTATAAAAATAAACAAAAAACATAAATAAATGAGCAAAAATACAACCATCCAACTATATCAGTCCACCTATACATCTAAATGTCTCATTCAAACAAAGCTACTCTGCTTTTGCATTAGCATGAGCAAATATGGTTCCATTACCGCACAATGTTGCCATATGGCAACATACCTATTTTATTGAATAAAAAGGTAATAATCCGATCAAAACAATGTGACAATGATTAAAAAAAGATAAGAACTTACCCCAGATGCATGAAGTTATTTTTAAATTCTGCAGAAATATTGAGGAAAATCTTCACATATTCAGGAGCACTTCTGCAGCGACTGTAGTCATCAAAAGTGTGGGGAAAGACTGACAGTACAAGGCAGCATAGTGTCATGTGATGTAATCAAAGCATATCATTGGTTGCCACCAGATTCTACCATGAATTAAGACCAATCATAGCTCATGTTTATTTTCAAATTTAAAGAAATGGTAAAAGAAAGGGTATGTTGCCATATGGCAACACCGTGCAGTAGAGGGTTAACTATTAAATACCCATGATTACCACCCATTACCACTCCATGGACTCTGGACAGTTTTTTAAGTTCAAAGTCCAGTGTAAGTTATTGTTACAAGTTACCCCTTGTGATGGACTTCTTGTGATTAAATAAATTGCTCATTTGGGACAGTAATTCACTGCTTGTCTGTGTGGGTGAGAATGTGTGTTTGTGAGTAAGGGCTTCTTCACACAGTTGCGTTCCGTCAACGCATGCCAGGTGTTCCCGACGGTAGCTATGCAAATGACTTGAAGTATAACCATAATTTGATTGGCTGATGCTGTCCGTGGATTGGCCGGTGCCGTCCGTCGGTGCAGCAACAGCTGAACTTCTCGACGGGAGCAAAGCAACGGGCCCACAATTCAGTTCGGCAACTGATGACGTAAGCCCATGTAAAGTGAACGGGATGCGTCTCTAGCACTGCAACGCACGCAACTGTATGTATGAGCCATAAGTGTGTGTGATGTGACACACTTTATTATTAATCTTTAATAATGTTTATGGTTGTTAAGTGTCATTTGTTATTGTCAAGTGCCAAGGTTATTATTCACCTTATTAGGGCTAAAGGCTATGGTTAGGATAACTCAAGGGCTAGGGTTAAGGTAAGGACAACTGAAACTCAACTCGACATTACAAAAAACATAATTGACAATGACAATATACTTAATGATCACAATTAGACATTAGTGTACCTAATATTTATGATGGGTGTGACAGTGTCACACTTATACCTTATAGTTATTAGTAAGTGGTGCTTTGCATACCCCCCCCCCCCCCCCCCAAAAAAAAAAAAAAAGGGCTACTGCTTGATATCATGTTGGTAATAAAAAATATTGTGAAGGTAGTAAAAAAAGGTAAATTCATCTCTTGGCATTGCTTTGTTTTTGGTAGAGGCAAACGTAGGTCCAAGCAGGTCAGCCTATGCACATGAGCTCCTTGGTCTACTCCTGGATGACTGGATGGAGGCAGTGCCATCCACATTGTTAGTTTCCTCCAGTGGACTATCCACCTCCCCTGCTGCTGAAAAACATCAAAGCATCAAATCAAACTACTATTAGTTTTACAGTAAATATCCAAATGTAACACTAAACCTAACCCAAATTCACCCTATTCCACATTGTACATAGTTATGCAAGTCCAATCAAATGGAAATTATAATATTTCCGTTTATTTACTTATGTTATACCCTGTAGGCCTATAATGTGTTCATTTATTTATATTTTACACCACAGTATAATTTATTTTGAAGTAGATTGGCCTCTGCTTCGGAGAGAATGGGTAGATCCTTAAACCTAGGAGAGCTGATGCCATTCAAAAGTGGGGTGGAATATTTTCACAACATCCTGAAGTGTCAGGAAAACTGGTAAATGATGTAAATTATGACAGACACATGATTCTTGAAGATGTATTCAGCATATTAAACAGTACAGTTCCGACCCTACAGTCACAATCCTTAATTTAACTAGTGGATAGTGATGTCTGTGACATAGTGTCTTCCCAATGACTGTAATTAATTTCCATTTATGCAATCAGCTGTTTTTTATATTGTGTAGTTAATGACATAAATTATGGCATACATACATACAAACATATATGGCATACATACATGCAAACATATTTTCCTGACACTTTAGGATGTGAAAATATTCCACCCCACTTTTGTTGAAGCACGGTCCTTATCTTAACCAGTGGAGAGTACCGGTATTATCTGTGACGGGGTATTCCCATCAAAGTATATTTACCCCTTTATGATCATTCATTCCTTTGTGAGTTTTTTCCTTCAACAAGAATTATACAGTAATACAGTACAGTATAAGTTGACACTTATGATCGTGTTTTAATATCATCTCTATATACAGTATATGCATGCATATATCAGACTTGCAAGCTACCTGAACTTGAACTTTGTAAAAACTTACAACTGAACCTGTGTTGTCCCTATAGATCAATATATTTTTCTGTTTGTCCAGCCACATCCAGAATGTAGGCCTACATAACTTCCTCCCTGAAACACCCAATTTTTTACCTGAGGACTATCCCATTCATCTTGTTGTATCCCCATTCTTCCAGCAAGTGGCGCCAGATAATCAGTGTAAGGTCACTCCACTACTAACGGGTTCATCCGAGGGACAGCGCAGGTAGGAGCATGGACGATAAATCCGCTCAGTTGAGCACTGGGTATCACATCGAATCACCACATGGACATGCAGATATGTCATGCCTATGAAGTGTTATGCTGTTATGGGATGACACTAAAACTACACAACAATTGGTACCCCCTTAGACAATATCCACGACAAAAAGGGTCCTACCCCCAACAGCAACATGATAGTGCCACAGGTGTTCCAGGCGTGCATTGGCAATGTCAGAGACTCCCATCTCCATATTTTAAGTCAGTGAAGTATCAAAATGAGTTTGACATTGTTATTTTTAGGTAAAATAACAACATTGTGCTGCTTTAACTTGATTTGTATCTAGACCTGATATGGTCCTACTTATCTTGGTCTGGATCCAATCTCAATTAAATTCAAATGCATTTAATTGATATGGATATGGTTCCAGTATCAATTAAAATCATCTCAAGTGAAACTAGTAAATACCCAGGTAGAGATTCTCTTAGTTTTTAAACTGCCATGATGTTGTGCACCATTTTACTGACAGGCACTTTGGCATGGCCATAATGTTCTTGTTGTGTTGTGCTTTTAAACCTATAAGACAAATAAAACAGAATGCTCTTGATTAACCACTAAACACATACAGGAAAAATAAATGTTTACAGATGTACAGAGTTCAATACACACATAAATGACGTAGTCATGTTTGGTTTCCTTTGCTGCCTTCACCTCGGCTACAGTCTCTCCTCTGCATAAAAGGGGATTTTGACCCCCCCCCCATGCGATCCCAGAGGTGGCTCCTGATTAAATATCTTGACAATATATTAACAATCTTTGCTTCACCTCGGCTCCAGTCATAGGTGGCCTATTTCAAAATGATACCTACTCTCCACAAGGGGAAGGCCAGCCAGTACCCCATAACACTTGTGGAGGTTGGTTTGCCCTTTCAATGCCTGCAGGTCACCTAAAGAAGCACTGATCACAGTGTTGCATTATGCCTAAAATAATTGCATATTAGATTAGATTAGATTCAACTTGATTGTCATTGTGCAGAGTACAAGTACAAAGACAACGAAATGCAGTTTGCGTCTAACCAGAAGTGCAAAAAAGCAGAAAAGTGCAATGTGATATACAAAGTATAGACAGTTGGTGCATAGACAGGACAAATATAGTGCAGGTTATACTTGTTATGCTTCATCCGTGCTGTGGAATTGGTTGCCAATCAATAGGCACTAATGCCCCCCATACCATCATAGATGCTGGATTTTGAACTGTGTAGTGATAACAAGTTGAATGGTCACTCTTTTCTTTAGCCCTGAGGACGCAAAATCCATGATTTTTAAAATAATTTCACATTTTGATAGGACTAACCACTGAAGAGATTTTACTTCACCTTAAGACAAGACTTCTGTGTTTCTGGATCATGTTTAAATATGTTTTCCTCTTTGCATGGTCAAGTTTGAACCAGAATTTGTGAATCTAGCGTCAATCTGTGTCCATAGACAGGTTATCAGAAGTTTTCCTGAGCCCATGCAATGCTTTTCTGGTTTTCATGCAGTGCCATCTGGGGGATTAAATCCCCAAATTCTTAGCAGTTTTATGTTTAGGAGCATTATTCTTAAATTGTTGGATATTTTGCCAACACAGCTTTTCACAGTGATGAATACCTCTGCGTCTTTACTTCTCAGACTTTGCCTCTCTAGGATACTCATTTTATACATGATCATGTTGCCATGCACCTAATTCCTAGTGTTATAGCATTACACAACTTTTCCAGCATTGTGTTGCCTCTTTTTTGAGACATTGCTGGCATCAAATTCAAAATGATTGTACATTTTTATGAAATAGTAAAATGTATCATAGTTTCAAGGTTCCTATCTATGTTCCTTTTGCAGATCATCACATTCTGTTTTTACATTTTACACAGCGTCCCAACTTTCTTTTTTTGGAAACGTCATTGTACATTTGATGCCAGTTCGCATTAGCTTTAGTTCTTTTCTCCTTTTTCCCAGAAACTTTTGTTCTCATGTTGAAGTTCTCATGTAGAAGAATTTAACTGGTACCACTCTTCGATAATATTAACTTGTTTCAGATTCGTATGTATCCTAGACTATATGTCTGCTATTGCACTGGTATTCTTAACACAACATATGCTTTGACACTCGCTGCTAGCGTCTCTCCAGTGAGAGCTGAAATGTCATTATGGGCTGCTGTAATTATGCTTTCACCCTGGTGCTAGAAAGCGCACTTGCGTAACAGTGCGGTAAGTATCCGGGTTTGCCATTGGCGCAGGGGGGCGCTATACTGCTGCGCGGCAGTGAGAGCACATCAAAGCTGTCCGCACATACAGTGGAGTTATGTGGAGGGGCGTGCAGAGTTCCTCACTTACCTCCTTCCTCTCATCATCCGTCAGTAGAGACCAGCTCTCGGTGTATGTGCTTATCATTCAGAAGCTGTTCGACTGGTAGCCACAGCGCAAAGCACACTTTACGCACGCGGGATGAGGCTTCGGTGCTAGCCGTCCTGGCCTCTCCTCTCGTTAAAGGAGTTCTACCTTGGTTCCGAGTCAGCTGGGACTTAAAGCGGACCTGTCTTTCCCTGGTACTTCGAAGGTCTCCACGCGCTGGAAATGGCAGGAGCACAACCGGGCGTCCACGCGCTACAGCTCAAGCCTGTGTCGGTGTCTGACAGCCTGAAGAATGGGAGCAAATTCATGAAATGGGATGATGTGAGTGCGCAGCGCAATGACTTGTTTCAAACAGCGGTTATTGAGAAAGTGTAGATGAAACTCGAGTGAAAGTAAAACGTTGGATTCTCTAAAGATACGTAAAGCAGATGGAACGTCCTGGTTTTTATGTTTAGAAGTTTACTGGAATTAATACACGAAGAAAATGTAGCCATCAAATGTAGATCAAAAGACATTGTAGTCAGTGTGTCTTGTCAGTGTTAATGTACATTTTAAGTGGATGGCAGTTTTCCTGATGGGGATTATTAGGAGTAGGTACATTTTGAATTCTAATTGACAGGACGTTGTGTATTTGGCTTGGTCTGACAGGATACATACCGGCGCAGCATGGATTAAGCTATCCATAGGTGCCAGTAGGCATGATTTATGGCAATATTGTCTTACCTCTGACTGCACGTAGGCTATACGACGCCACTTCAAATCCTGCTTGGTTTGTGTGATAATCAAATAATCAACAATTTCTGTTGTTTTCTGTTTATTTTTCTGCTGTCATTGCAAAGTTGTGGGATTATTTAGAGTATTTTAGTCCTTGTTTGAAGAGAAATTAGGTCTGTTCACTGTTAAAGTGACTTATTTAACTCTGCTCGCCTTGGTGAAACGATGTGTGTAAGAACAGAATTAACGTTCACAGACCGACAGTAGCTCATGCAAATGACCTGACAGCGCACTCGTAATGCCGGCGCCAGGAAGCAACTGCGCTCCTGCTTGCTCTTGTGTCCGTGGGAATGTCTGTTGTACGTCAACAAGTAGCCTAGTATCTTGCGACCCCTTGATTCGGTAATAGGAAATTTCACTCGAACAGCTCGTCTGTTAGTCACATAAGTTGCTGTTGAAAGAACAGGTTTGGCGAAGCTGTCCTTTGAACTCTCCCCGCCCCCAAGCTAGCTGGGCTCCCTTCACCAGTAAAAGGCACGGCTGATGCCGCTTTCGCTGCCCCGCTCGGCCGGAGCTGCTGGAGCTGCCCTTGTGCGCCATTAATAGTGTGGAGCTCGGAGTGAAAACATTGACTTTGAAAGGCGTGATGCGCCTGGTATACTGTTGCTCACACATGAAGCGAACGGCAACATGATCACCTCCAAGGAATCCTAAGCTCCTGTGCACACTCCAGTTAAAAACACATGCTGCGCAAATCTCAAGCTCAAGTCGGATGACAGAGGCAGAGAGAGAGAGAGAAAGAGAGAGAGAGAGAGATGAATTTAACCCACCTCGAATGTGGAATCAGTTGTTTTGTTTTTCTAAATGTTTCCCTAAACTGTAATCACGCCTGCTTGAAATGGGTAAAGGTGAAGGAGAGAGGGGAAAGAGTGTTTTTGATCTGTCTGACTGAGATCGAGATTGTACTACAAGAATCACAAACACTTGGAGATCTCATGAATTATGCATTTGGATTGGACTGGGCCTCTTCCAGTTGCTCTCTCATCTCATCTCATGCTTTCTCTCTTTCTCTCTCCCTCTCTCTCACTCACTCACATACACAACTAGACACACACACACTGCCCTATTCCCACTACTTTGTGTGAGTGTGTGTGTGTGTGTATTCACTGGAGTGTTTCCTTGGTCAGTCATGTTATTATCTTCCTTTGTTTTCTTAACATGCTGGTGTGGGAGTGGAGTCACTCTCTGTCTGTCTGTCTGTCCCTCTCTCATACGCATACACACAGACACACACATCCTTTTTTCTCAAGAGATCTGCTCACTGTAAAATTTACACCTAGTGTGTGTGAGTGAGAGCTAGAAAGCATGTGTTTGTGTGTGTGTTGTCTGAGTGTGTTTTGTGTAACAGCTGCCAGTGGAGACACACTACATTTGTGTGTGTGTGTGTGTGTGTAACAGCAGCCAGTAGAGACACGTGGAACTAGTAACAGTTTTCAGCTTTCAGCATTGCTGCACCTGTCTCTTATACCTGAGGTTTCAGTAGAGTCTAATGCAGCACTGTGTGCACTGTGTGTGTGTGAGTGTGTGTAGGTTTTGTTGAAGCTTAGGAGGAAGGCAGCCAGTAGCACAATTCCAGTTTTCTCTCTGAATGTGTGTGTGTGTGTGTGTGTGCATGCATACATATATACATACACACATATATAATATATATAATATATAATAAATATAATGCATGCACACACACACACATTCAGAGAGAAAACTGAATTGTGCCATTGGCTGCCTTATATATATATATATATATATATATATATATATATATATATATATATATATATATATATATATATATATATATATACTGTATGTGTGTGTGTTTGTGCTTGTAAGCCTCTCGACAGCTCAGCTTGCAGCAGTATGACAGTGTTCATTTTTCTGCTCTCTGATTGATTTTCAGCTCTGTGGAGTACTACTCTAGCATTTGTGTGTGTATATATATCTGTGACTACAGTGTGTATGTGTGCGAGTTTGTGTCTGAAGTATCAATTACTTTGATAGTGTCTCTTTCCCGCATCCCGGCCACTCTCACTGTATGTGTGTGGGTGTGGGTGTGTGTGTGGGCTAGTGTCTTGTGGAGCTCATGAATGTGATGCTTATTGGAGGAACATGATCTGAGGAAGCCTCTGAATGAGCCTTAGGGAAGGTGTATAGAAAGGCATCTGAAACCACATGTGTGTGTGTGTGTGTCTGTGTGGCTGTATACATGTGTAACCTGCGTTGTATTAACTGACCGCGTGGTGGTCAACTTGCAGCACGTTGGATTGGGAGGCAGATGTGCTGGCAAGGGAGCTAAACCCAGGGCACTGGAGGGATGGTCTGTATCTATAGTTTGTGTGTGTGTGTGTGTGTGTGATACATGTCAGGAGGATCACCACTGAGGATCATTGAGAATCCTCTGTTACTGTGTATTGGATAAAGGTCAGTAACACTCAGGGAGCAGAGCTGGCTGTGGGGTCATCATCAGTGGACTGTAGCAGCACAGGACCGCTTCCATCCTCCTTTCTCTCTGTCCCTTTCTCTCTCCCTGTCTCGTTCTCTCTCTCTCTCCCTGTCTCTTTCTCTGTCTCCCTCTCTCTCTCCCTGTCTCTTTCTCGCTCTCTCTCTGTCTCTCTCTTACTCTCTGTCTATCTACCTATCTCTCTCTCTCTCTCTCAGTCTCATACTCTCTGTCTCCTTCTCTCTCTCTCTCTCTCTGTCTCTCTCATACTCTCTGTCTATCTCTCTCTCTCCCTCTGTGGTTCCAGTGTTCCAGTGAGCGCTCTACCTCTGAGTAGCTTTTATGGGAACCCTGCAGTAGAACTTCCTGGCTTCGTTCCTGCACTGTTCCCAGAACTGATGAACATCCTCTGTACGGCTCACCTCACCCCATTGGGTTATGACTTATGTTAGGGCCGAATCACATAGCTTCACTCCACCATTGGGTGTGTTCTTATGTTAAGAGCCAATCACAGCTTAGCAGGTCTTCCAAAGATTACAGCAGAGATGAGTCTCACATTCGTTCCTATAAACAAGGCACATACACAGACGCACATGGAGGCACACACACATACACACACACACAACTCATACAAATTCAAAAACAACCACTCTCTCTCTCTCTCTCTCACATACACACACACACACACACACACACACACACACAGCATGTATGCCATTGATATCCTATTTAGATACTCGAAACATGTACCTAAGCTTTAACAAAGCCCCCAAACCCTGACATCCAGTGAGCTAAAGCCTATACATCTGCTTGCACACACACATACACATACACACACACACACACACACACACACACACTGACAAACAAATAACATACACACAGGCAATAATAACATGAGTACATACAGTAATACAAAACACACTTACACACACACTTGTACATATATATTCAGTGCACTGAACATACTTATGCACACTACACATTCTTAAACACATACTACCACATGCTACTTCAAACACATACCAGCACCAAAACACACACACACATACAGAAAGAAACACATACAAACACATACCAAGATTCGCTGCAGGACAGGCAACATGAATTCCTGTCTGGTCATGGGACTGAAAGATCTCAGCCAGAACCACATGACTGCTGACCCGATCCTTAACACGGATGCAGCTCAACAGATCACTTCTATACAGTATCTCTACTCAATGTATTTCCATACATTTCTACTGTGTTTTTTGTACATTTCCACCGAGTATGTGTGTGTGTTTGTGAGTGTCGGTGTATGTGTGTCTCTGTATGTGTGTGTGTGAGTATGTGTTCAGGCCCAGTCTTGTGTCTGAACCTGCTTCCCTCTGGGGTAGCATAGTGCTCCTTCCCTGGCCATGTCTGTGAGTGTATGTGTGTGTGTGTCCTTCCCTGTCCTGTGGGTCTGTGAATGTGTGTGTGTGTGTGTGTGTGTGTGTGTCCCCTTCCCTGTCCTGTGAGTGTGTGTGTGTCTCCTTCCCTGTCTTGTGGGTCACCTGAGCTCTGGCTTGGGAAACCTGGCACAGTGAGCTCTGCTCTGCTCTGCTCTCCAAGGTTATGGATTAATTTCCCCGGGAAGGCAAACACAGATAAATATCTGGCCTGCCAGCGCTGCAAGTGGCCCTAAATGAAATGCTCAGCTAAACAATCTCAAATGAGAATGTAAATATTTGGTGGCCTGTGCACGAGCGCCGCCGTTAGTGCTGTCGTCATCCTCTCTCATCTCTTTTTCTTTCTTTTAATTTTCTCTTTCTTTTCATTTTCTCTTTCTTTTCTTTGCCTTCTCTTGTATGCTGGTGTGATGCAATCAGAGAATATTTCATTGTTAATGTCTCTCTCACACAACCCATTGAACTACGACAGAAGCGTGCGTGCATGCCTGTGTTTCTGTGTGTGTGAGTGTGAGATGGAGTGTGTGTGTATGTAAGAGTGAGTATGTGCATGCCAGAGTAAGAGAGAGAGGGTGTGTGCCCTGTGTGTGTGTGTGTGTGTGTTACAGAACACAGGCTGTCGTGAAAAGAACTGAACCTTGGTTTCTTTTTATAGAAGTGTGGCCAGCAGTATCCCTGGCAGTTGCTATGTAGAGATGTCCTGAGGGGGCTGCTGCATGTGTGTGTGTGTGTGTGTGTGTTTGTGTGTGTGTGTGTGTATGTGTGTGTGTATGTGTGTGTGTGTTTGTGTGTCTTCCGTGACATAAGATCTCCCCTTGTCAAGATGTGATGAGCGTCAGAACAGACTGTTGCTGCTCACTGCCAATGGATTGTTTTCAAAGACACAATACTGTCTTGCTCTCTGTCCTTTTATTCACTCTTACCATCTCAGTCGCTGAAGTTATTTTTTCCCTGTACTGTCAAAAATATAGGTGCAAGACACACACACACACACACATACACACACTCTCTCTGTCTCTCTTTCTCTTTCCTCAACTCCCCTGATGTCCACTTTGTTGCTCAATTCTCTTCATCATTGCAAACTCATGTAACACATTTCCCTGGAAAGGCTTCTGCTTGCTAACACCTTTCTCTCTGTTGCTAGGACACCACTGCTGTCACCCCAGTGACCCTACGGGTCGACCCCCAGGGCTACTTCCTGTACTGGACGGACCAGAATAAGGTAAGGCCTTTTTGATGTTGACCATAGTTGACCATAGTTGCTCTCTCACAGGAAAAAGAACTCTTAAACTTTGCTTGCTGAGGTCTGTACTTGGGGGAATGGGGGAATGCATGCATCCTCATTGCCTCATTCTCACCATGCTCTTATATATTGCAAGAATCGTCACCTATCATATAGGCCTATTCACACCAAGAACGATAACGATAACTATTACCATAACGATAAAAGCGTTCACACTGAACAATGATAAATAAAGTCTCTCTTTGTGTTAATGAATGTGACGGTTAAAATTCGTTGAGTTCTGATTGGCTATTAGCTTTTTATTGTTCTGAAAATCACTCTGAAAGTGATCCCCAACGATATCGTTCTTCATGTCGTTATCGTTATAGTTTATGTGTGAACATCGTCATTCATATTAACAAGAACGATATTAATTTTTCATTATTGTTATCATTTTTGGTGTGAATGGGCCTTATTTCATGACATCCAGAAGATGTTCTTGTCTGTGTAACAGGTAGCAATAAGCTGCTCTGTATTCTTTGGTCTGTGTGGAGTAGTTGGAAGACTGTGCGAAAATACGAGATGCATAACCCTTGATGCATAATCATTGATTGAACGTCTGAGATTCTACACCGTCTTCTAAGAAGCCTGTATAGAAATGTCTCCCATGCTCTGTGCATATCAGTGTGCTTGCTGCGTTTAATAAATGGCAATAAGTGCCAAGATTTACAAGTCTTGTGATCTTACATCAATAAAACTGCTTATCAAGGAGCATATTCAAACTATAACCACAAATCAATTATGGAGACAATTTGAACTCCCTCTTGTATTGTCTGAAAAAATAAATTCACATGCCAAGAACGGGGCTAAGTTGCAAGCATGCATGTGTTTACTTTGTTTGCTGAAACACGTTAAAAAATCGAGTATGTCTAGGGTGCTCATAGCGTGAGGAGTGCATAATGAACACACACAACTGTGTGTGCAGAAGCTTTCCAAGGCCTTAAGTTCCTGTCAGAGTCCTGGACTGCTTCTCTGGTCAGGGAGGGAGGGAGGGAGGGGGAGGATAGACAGAGGGGGGGCTCTCTGGAGCATCTCCAGTTTATCAGCGGACATGGACGACAGGAGAGTTGGTAGTGTCCAGAGAGAAACCTGTGTGTGTGTGTTAGTGTGTAACGATAACTATAACCATAACGATAAAAGCGTTCACACTGAACAACGATAAATAAAGTCTCTCTTTGTGTTAATGAATGTGACGGTTAAAATTCATTGAGTTCTGATTGGCTATTAGCTTTTTATTGTTCTGAAAATCACTCTGAAAGTGATCCCCAACGATATCGTTCTTCATGTCGTTATCGTTATAGTTTATGTGTGAACATCGTCATTCATATTAACAAGAACGATATTAATTTTTCATTATTGTTATCATTTTTGGTGTGAATGGGCCTTATTTCATGACATCCAGAAGATGTTCTTGTCTGTGTAACAGGTAGCAATAAGCTGCTCTGTATTCGTTGGTCTGTGTGGAGTAGTTGGAAGACTGTGCGAAAATACGAGATGCATAACCCTTGATGCATAATCATTGATTGAACGTCTGAGATTCTACACCGTCTTCTAAGAAGCCTGTATAGAAATGTCTCCCATGCTCTGTGCATATCAGTGTGCTTGCTGCGTTTAATAAATGGCAATAAGTGCCAAGATTTACAAGTCTTGTGATCTTACATCAATAAAACTGCTTATCAAGGAGCATATTCAAACTATAACCACAAATCAATTATGGAGACAATTTGAACTCCCTCTTGTATCGTCTGAAAAAATAAATTCACATGCCAAGAACGGGGCTAAGTTGCAAGCATGCATGTGTTTACTTTGTTTGCTGAAACACGTTAAAAAATCGAGTATGTCTAGGGTGCTCATAGCGTGAGGAGTGCATAATGAACACACACAACTGTGTGTGCAGAAGCTTTCCAAGGCCTTAAGTTCCTGTCAGAGTCCTGGACTGCTTCTCTGGTCAGGGAGGGAGGGAGGGGGAGGATAGACAGAGGGGGGGTTCTCTGGAGCATCTCCAGTTTATCAGCGGACATGGACGACAGGAGAGTTGGTAGTGTCCAGAGAGAAACCTGTGTGTGTGTGTGTGTGTGTGTGTGTGCGGGCGTGAAATGGTGCGTGCATGTGTGTGTGTGTGTGTGTCCAGACTCAGAAAAAGAAAGCAACAGAGAAGTATTTGTGTGTGTGTGTGTGTGTGTTGGTGTGTGTGTGTTGATATGGCTGACAGAAGCACAGAGTATTGTTAAGTGCTGACAGAAAGGCACAATTATGGGTGTGTGGGTTAGGGAATGTGAAGTGATTTTGTGCTCATACTGCAGAAGAGGCATTAGTGTGTGTGTGTGTGTGTGTGTGTGTATGTATCAGTGTGTCAGGTCAGGGTAGAGGGCCTCCCCATCAGGGGAAGTGCCATGCTGGGTGAGTGTATGGAAGACTGCATGTCCTGTCTGAGTGCTCACAGCTGTGTGTGTGTCTGTGTGTCGGTGTGTGTCTTTTTCTCCCTCTCTTTCTCTCTCTCTTTCTGTATGTGTGTGTTTGCATGGATGTGTATGTTTACGCTAGGTGTGGACTGTGTGTGTGTGTGTTTGTGTATGTCCTGTCTGAAACTCTTGTAATGAGTTACGGGTTTAGGAAGCGATTGATTATGAGCAGGAAATGTCTAAGGCTGTTTCAACAAGCAGGGGGGCTGCCATAGAATGATGACAGCAGGATCAACTGGTTACACACATGCACATATAGGGTCACATGCACGCTCAGGTGCACACACACTCATGCATGCATGCTTGCACACATACATACACACACACACACACACACACACATACAAACACACATGTATGTGACAGGTTTGTGACCCACATGACTCAGACATTTTACACAACCAAACACAGACATAAGTGATTACAGTGACAGAATGTTTTGTACCGGTATGTTCTTTTGTGTGATTGTGTGTGTGTACCAGAGTTTCCGCTAGAAAAAAATGGTGCCGGTCAAAGTGACCGGCAGAGGTTTCGTTTTCCGGACATTTTGATGATATGCCGGTCAAATATCCTATTATCCCTTCTTAATTAGTCAAACTAAAGAAAACTGGAGACAGGCTATGTAGCTTAAAGAATTACATAATCTGTATAGAATGCAACATGTTCATTAGCCTAACTTAAACATGCCTAACAAGATCTAGCCAGTATCTTTTCATGGACAGCAAGAGTCCGCTTCGTTCCTTGTTTTAAAAAGGTTACGTTGTTTGTTGCTGCTACCCACGTTATCTCCAGTGGTGACTGTTTAACTTGCACAGATGTGCACACACAAGAATGAGCGCTCACACCACTACCCCCTAATGCTATGCCTCTTTATTTGATAACAATAAATTAAAAAATGTTTCCTATTCTGGGAAATGTTTAGTTTCTTTTTCTTTCGGCCGCGGTTCAATGATACCGTTTAATTGTGCCAGAAATTATCCGCGGACCAGTAATCGCCTCGTCGAGGAGGCCCTAACCCTGCAGATCATAGACAGAGAACGCATAAACCTACTGTATGCTTTGGGTAAAGAACACTTTGCATGTCCAATGTACACGGAGAATGACAGTGTCTTGGAGCTGCCGCACCCCCCGCAACTCCACTTCAAATGTCACTGATTCCGACAGATAGGCCTACGCCCGACACTTCTGCTTTTTATCTGGTGGTGGTGGAGTTGACCGGACATCTGAGGCTTCAGACGTTAGGCCTACCAATTTATCATCATCCATCGAGTCTGGCCTCTGAAAAACCGTTTAAGGCTAGTCTGCCTGGGCCTGGCCATGTTTCAACCGCCTCTCATTTGTTCGTTGTTTAACATGGACGTTTTAAGCGTGCGCTTCCTATTTGAAATGCAGCATAGGCTATGCGTGTTGTTTAATAACTTTCAAACGGTAGAGCCTGTTCGTTTAAAAACATAGCCAGATGACGTATAATATAGGCTTAGGCCTACATATTAAGGCTTATTCTCGAATTCAGATTGCGTTAGGGGACGGGATTATTAGCCAATTTCAATCGGACAATTTGACTGGAGAGATTTAATTTGGTCGGACATTTCATTTTTTTTTCCGGCCAATGTCCGGTAATTACCGGACAACGAAACCCTGGTGTGTACTGTTTGTAAGAGTGAGAGAAATATATATAGAGAGAGGTGGAGAGATAGAAAAGGAAAGAGAAAATGTAATGTTTGTGTCTTCGTGCATGTTCATATGACTTCACGTGTGTGTGTGTGTGTGTGTGTGTGTTTGTACACTCATTCAATCACGTGTGTGCTGATGATCGTGTGTGAGCACTGAAGTGTATTTGGATGGCTCTGCGTGTGTACTTGCAGTAGTGTGTATATTTCAAACATGAGATGCGTGAGTTTGCCAATATGTGCAGATGCTTACTTCATACGCTTGTGTGTCAGGGGTCCCACGGCCCTCAAACCCATGAATGTTTGTGAATTTGTGAAGCCAAGGGCCTTGAAAGTTTTCAAAAATAGACATGGGTCATTGAAAGTGCTTGAATTGGTATATTTTTTGTAAGAAAGAAGCTCTTTTGTTTTGACTGTCTGTTTTTTTACATGTGTCTCCCACCGTTGGTATGTCCTTGTGTAATGTCACCACCTAAAGCAGAAAGCCATGCTCTCACCTGTCGCATTGTTACCTTTATCTATGGGATCAAATATATGGCAAAAGCATCTTAGGGCCTGTTTACACAAAACCAACAAGTTTCTTTTTCTGATACATTGTGCACATAAATCATGACAGGGAAAAGAAAACATTTGAATATGATAAACAAATGGTTTGGTTTGTTCTGGACAAGCAGCTGTCAGGTTGAGTGCGTTGGCTGAGTTGAGGGGCTATGTTAGCCGGCGGTTTCCAAAAATTCCACTTCGAAGCCGTTACAAAACTATCGGTTACAGCCTCCTAAAATGCCGGGCGTCGTGTAAAAGGCCTAACCGATAAATTCAATTCCCCAGTTTAAAAAAAAAAAAAAAAAAAATGGCATTGTGTAAACGGCCCCTTAGACAACAAGGACAGGCATATCTATGCTTTGTAACATATTTTGTAGATTCTACCTATATGATTACTCAAGATACTTTGATTGATCAGTAGGCAGTGCTTTTATGTGCTTCGAAGTTCTTACATAACCTTACATAAGCTCTTATCCATAACATAAACCGCACTGAGGGCTATTTAACAAAAAAGCAGAATTGAGATATCCCAGATAAGAGACAAAAGATAGGCATGAACTAGCTGCTTGTCTGGCCATGTAGCTTTTTTATACGCTTTATGAGAACCAAGCCAGGATAAGTAGGTGTGACTTGGTCAATGTGTGTGTGTGTGTGTGTGTGTGTTTGTACACTCATTCAATCACGTGTGTGCTGATGATCGTGTGTGAGCACTGAAGTGTATTTGGATGGCTCTGCGTGTGTACTTGCAGTAGTGTGTATATTTCAAACATGAGATGCGTGAGTTTGCCAATATGTGCAGATGCTTACTTCATACGTTTGTGTGTCAGGGGTTCCCACGGGCCCTCGAAACCCATGAATGTTTGTGAATTTGTGAAGCCAAGGGCCTTGAAAGTTTTCAAAAATAGACATGGGTCATTGAAAGTGCTTGAATTGGTATATTTTTTGTAAGAAAGAAGCTCTTTTGTTTTGACTGTCTGTTTTTTTACATGTGTCTCCCACCGTTGGGATGTCCTTGTGTAATGTCACCACCTAAAGCAGAAAGCCATGCTCTCACCTGTCGCATTGTTACCTTTATCTATGGGATCAAATATATGGCAAAGCATCTTAGGGCCTGTTTACACAAAACCAACAAGTTTCTTTTTTCTGATACATTGTGCACATAAATCATGACAGGGAAAAGAAAAACATTTGAATATGATAAACAAATGGTTTGGTTTGTTCTGACAAGCAGCGTGTCAGGTTGAGTGCGTTGGCTGAGTTGAGGGGCTATGTTAGCCGGCGGTTTCCAAAAATTCCACTTCGGAAGCCGGTTACAAAAACTATCGGTTACAGCCTCCTAAAATGCCGGCGTCGTGTAAAAGGCCTAACCGATAAATTCAATTCCCCAGTTTAAAAAAAAAAAATGGCATTGTGTAAACGGCCCCTTAGACAACAAGGACAGGCATATCTATGCTTGTAACATATTTTGTAGATTCTTACCTATATGATTACTCAAGATACTTGATTGATCAGTAGGCAGTGCTTTTATGTGCTTCGAGTTCTTAAGCATAACCTACATAAGCTCTTATCCATAACATAAACCGCACTGAGGGCTATTTAACAAAAGCAGAATTGAGATATCCCAGATAAGAGACAAAGATAGGCATGAACTAGCGTTGTCTGGCCATGTAGCTTTACACGTTTTATGAGAACCAAGCCAGGATAAGTAGGTGTGACTTGGTCAAGCCAGATGTAGTTATTTGGGATACATGCACATTCACGGCTTTCCTCAAAATAATTTGTGCTTGTGCTTGTGCACTTCATGTGTGAAATCTTAAGAAGTTTTGGGATAGTTACATTATCTCTGCCTTTGTGTGTGTGTGTTTGTGTTTGTTTGTGTGTGTGTGTGTGTGTGAGTTTGTCTGTGCGGTTGAGCGTCATGTGGCTAGCATTCCATTCCCAAGATTCCAGTGGAGTGCCATTTCTGAGCATGCTCAAACCACTGAATCTCATTGACTGATATCATCTCCTCACTTACAGACAAATGTCTAGGGTCCCATCCACACAGGGTCGGTTATTTTAAAATCTGTGAATTTTTTTATCGGTTAGGTCTTGCGTCCACACGAGGCCGGCATTTTAGGAGGCTATAACCAATCTTACCAGGTTCCAAAGTGGGTTTTTTTTTTTACCGGTTAACTTTTGCCGGTTAACTTTTGCCGTGTGGACGGTGTAGCTGGCAATTTTGATGATGAAATAGCCCTACCACTCAACTTAGCCACCGCACTCGACCTGACACTCTGCTTGTCAGAACAAACCAAACCATTTGTTTGTCATATTAAAATGTTTTTCTTTTCCCCGTCATGATTTATGTGACGGCGGTATCAGCCTTTTGTGGCTAAGTTAGAAGAACACTGTTAGCTTAACATAGTTAAACATTAGCTTACTACAACCTATGACTAACACATGTTAAAGCGATGGTTTGGAGTAATTTCACCCTAGGGTCCTTTGCACCATGACCACGAGCCAAACACCCTCCCAGAACCTGTTTTCCCTTGGTCGAACCCTGGTCGAGTTTCTGCAGTAATGGAACCAACTTTTATCTCGTAAATTACCCCACTAATAATGCCTTGAATGGAACTTCTACAGTATGTTCTTTACTCATAAAACGAGGCATTGAAAAGTCTGTAGGTACACCAGGAGTTTATTTAAGTAACACTTGCCTGATGGATGCTACTATCTGCTACTATACCGCTGCGTCGACGTTACTTCCGTGATTTGGGAAAAGGCCATAAAAGTCCTGGCAGGAAGCGATTACATCAACATTTTTTGGTATATCCAGTTTTTAATATATTTTTTTCCGAAGTGTTTACAACTTAGTGTTAACTAATAATTGTTGCAAACTGGTACTACGAACAAAATATTAGTGCAATCCTGGATCTACATCCTTATGCATGCTTCCTGGCAGGACTTTTACGAGCTTTTCCCAAATCACGGAAGTAACGTTGACGCAGCAGTATAGTAGCAGATAATAGCATCCATCAGGCAAGTGTTTTTTAAATAAACTCCTGGTGTACTTACAAACTTTTCAATGCCTTGTTTTATGAGTAAAGAACATACTGTAGAAGTTTCGTATCATTCAGGGCATTATTAGTGGGGTAATTTACAAATAAAAGTTGGTTCCATTACGCCTGGCTACTCGACCAGGGTTCCCTTTAAGTACTCTACCTACCTCCCCACAGTAATAACGTCTGTGATCTCCTCCTTACTCTGCGGAGTCTCTTCGCTGTCCTGTGCTGCAGTGTGGATGGATGAAGAGCTCTTGCCATCAGTCTGTGCTGTTCAGTGCCCCTCTGCTAACACGCGTCTGCTAGTCATCATAACAATCAGGGCTGACGAATGGCACCGAAAAATCAAAGGCCCGGCGCAAATGGACGAGCTGGATAAGACAAGGGGGGATAAAGGAAGGAAACAGGAGGATGGGGAAAGGAGAAGAAAGGAATGATTAGTGGAGGAGTGGAGTAGCTCTATTGATCAAACCAATATGTTCTGGAGGAGGGACAGTTAGCGCTATGGATCAAACTAATTCGCTTGGGAGGAAAAACAAAATGGAGGAATGCACAGGAAGCCAAAGAGTGCCACAGAACATCTGCTCTCAGCATCTCTCATTAAGAGGCTTGCGTGTGTGTGCGGAGATGTGTTCTAGATGGGGATTTTCGGATGTTTTTTCTTTGTCAGATCGTGCTCTGGTATGTAAACACACGTGGTCTTAATGTGCTGTTTGTGAGTTGATATTTTTTAGTGTGCGTGTGTGTGGGGGCTATCTGTCTGGCCCTGACAGTACATCTTGGTGGGAGAAACCCTACTGCAACTGAAATGCTTTGATGTGTTCCAATTAGTTATTCCCACACACACACACAGGAGCGTGCTCCATGTACACACTGACAGACACACACACAGACACACACACACACACACTTACCTCCATTTCCTCAATTGTACAAGCTTTTGTCCAGAACAACTTGGACTTTATCAGAGGGAAGTATTTTCCCCTAAGGCTTTTTTTCTGAGAATTCTGGAACATTCTGTCTCAGACCATTTTAAGATTAGGCTATCGGCTAGTTCAAAAGTTTAACTACTGAATGAAGATAGGGGTCTATATGCGTTGACTAAGTTGATGTTCAACTTCAATGAGAGCGAAGCGAAATTTGCTACCATGAAAGCCCACTGTTACAGTATAGTATACAGTACAGTAAGGGGCTTGCTAGCATAGGGTAAAGTTGACTGCTATTTAGCAGCTGCTTTAATCCAAAGCAACACAGACTCACACCAATGTAAATGGACAGTCAGGCGGTGACGTTACTGCTGCTCCACCATGTTTGCATAGCGGTAACAGGTATTGAGGTAAGACCAGTTTTGTCATGTAGCCTGTTTCATATACAGATGCAATTCAGTGTGCTTTACATGAATAAAGACAAAGGCCTGTATTTTGCACCCTGGCGCATGGCGTAAAACCCGTTTTTATTATTTTGCACATTTAATTTTTAAACAATGTGCCCAGGGGTGTGGCAATTAACAACTTAGGGAGTGGCTTAGCGCATTGTCTAAAAATCGCTATTGTACACCTGGTCAGAAGTCTATGGTGAGTTGTGTATATGTTATTTTAAGAGCGCATTGTCAACAGTCATATTGGCAGGTGCACCTATCATCATGAAGCACACCAGCGAACGTCCAAGCAAAACATTACAAATTGCACGATTACAATAGGACACATAATTAGAATAAAGATATTACTAAATACTGTACATCTCATGATGAGTAAGTTATTCACCATCATTTGCAAATTGGTAATGACGGTTAAAAGTGATATAGGGAGAGGTGAGAGACACGTATGGAGCATAGCTGAAGACGCACTGTCACGAGATAATAGCAACTCCTCTGCAGGATAAATGCTGTTTTATTCAGTCATTTGAGCAATATTAAGGTAAGTGTTGCTTTTTCCAGCCTATGTTTTCGATGGTAACCCATAGTCAATAGTGAAAGTAACTGCATAAAACTGTCTTGTCGTTGACTGACATCATGGTGAAGTTAGTTTCACTTTGCCAATGATATCAAATAATAGAGGAGTGCAAATGCATGAAGGCTATGCTAGGTTTTAGTAAAGCATGGTTTAGTGGAATGACTATTCCATACAGTCTCGCAAGCACTGGACACATCCTACTAAATTTGAATAAGCTTTTGACGAGTGACGATGCACTTTTGACTGTCATGATAGGGCCCAAAAGGCAAAATATAAACTAGCAATTGACCAATATTGGTTTTTCACTGGCTGATGCTGATATTTAAGGGGCTGGGCAGTCGTTGACCAGTATACAATGTCGGTATTTGTTTTTCCATCTAATACAAAAATTCAATAGAAATTACACTTTTACTGAATAATTAAACTGGATAAATGTAAAGTCAATTTAAAATACGTTCCTTAATGTTATGTAGTTGCTTACTGCAAAAATGTTTTGTGGCCACACCCTGCTACCTGTGTCTGCAGACACTTTTTGTTTAAATCGGACTTGTCAGCACTTAAATCACGAGAACTGTTATGATAAAATGGCAGTAATCGGCTCAATTTATCACTAAAAGAAATAGTGCATCTCTCTGTCACAGTGTTTCTTCTCTCTTCCCTCTCTCTCGCTCTCTGCTCCCGTTTTCTTTCCCTCCTCTTTCTTCTTTTTTCTGCCCAGCGCTGCACTTTCCTCTCACTGCAGCGGCAGGGCTGTGGTCAGCACTACTGCACACACACACACACATATACATGCACACACGTACACACACACACAGACTCTCTCTCTCCCTCTCTTTCACACACACACCCACTATCGAGGAGAGGGCAAAGCGTAAATCTGCAGGCAATCCAGGGAAATTAAAGTGTGACCTGTGCCAAGTCTCTCAGTACTGATCCCGCTTTAAGAGATGGAGGGAAAGAGTGTGTGGGAGAGAGAGAATAAGAGAGAAACAGATGGAGTGAGAGTACTGGTGTGTGTATTGGTATCGGACTGTACAGTATGTGTGTGTGTACACAGGTGCAGTAAGACAGGAAGTGAGAGAAAGACAGATGACAAGGTGGCACCCTCTTCATTATCAAATTAAAGAAGCACTATGCAACAATTTTATCAAAAATGACCTTAATTATGCAGGTTGAGAGTCGTTCTAAAGGTTCTACAACACTTTCTGGGTCGTTTAGTGGGTGCTTCGTCTCCCCCTATCGCTTCTCCACAGAAAAAACGAATATGCAACTTTCTGTTCCCGGTCCGAAGAAAACCGGATGTGACTTAGCGGAAGTATCCAATTGCGCCTCGAGAATGTAGTCAGATTGTAGTTTCGAAGATGACTGCAAACGGACGCCGACTTGGCTTTGTTGCTGTTAAAATTGTAAGTAGCCTACCTTTGAGTGAACTTCGTTTTTGTAATGTGGTTTGATAGTCTCTTGAACAATGTGTTTGCTCGACCGTTTTATTGTGAGCCCTGTATGTGTTTAGCTTGGTTTCTTTATGGCTAGCTCGCTAACTAGTGGGGGTTTAGCATAGCACTTGCTACCGAAGCTGCAGGGGGAGCTGTGTCGTGAAAAATGCAAGCCCAAATCCAGAAACAGCGAAGGAACAACTAGACCGGCATAGTTCTTCTTTAAAGACATAAAAAAGTCAAACAGCATAGAGCACCTCACAGAGCACCCCACTACTCCTCAAACAGTAGAACACAGACTAGAACACAGAACGCACTGTACAGTAGAGGAGACACGTCACAAGAGAGAGGATGGCAGAGGAGACTCGTCACTGGGAAAGAGAAAGAAAGTATGAGGGGAAGAGGAAGAGAGAGGACTGGAGAGAATTTCGGAATTGACAGGCAATCCATTCATCCAGCTGTGCCATGCCAGCACTTAGAGTCGTCTGTATAGGGGGTTCAGTTAGGGATGGAGAGGTGAGAAAAGAGAGAGAGAGGAAGATGAAGTGAGTGTTTATCTGTCTGTGTATGCAGTTACAGCAAGAGAGACAGTGGTAACAGAAATAAAAGAGAGAGAGAGAGATGAGGGAACGTAACGTTAGGGAAGAGAGAAAAACACAGAGCAGTATCAAAAGTAGACCACAGAAAAAAGGTGGGAGAGAGGGATGGACAGAGAATCTCACAGATAGATAGATAGAGAGAGGGAGAGAGAAAGAAGGACAGAATCTCACAGATAGATAGATAGACAGAGAGAGAGAGAGATGGACATAATCTCACAGATAGATAGAGAGAGAGATAGAGAGGGAGAGACATATAAGGACTATAAAGCCTAGCCTGGTGTGTGTCTCCCTTGCCCCAGACGCAGAGCGGGAAGGCATCTTTGTGTCACTGCACACCTCTGCAGCACAGACACATTTGCAGCCCTGCTTCCACTTGCAGATCGACACAGAGGTCACCAAGCCAATTCATTAGCTTAATGGCATCATTTCACACAACATTAATACATTTTTGGGGAATGCCAGGCGCGCTAAAGAGAGAGGGAGAATGAGAGAGAGAGAGAAATAAAAGTTGAAGTCTTGAAGCCCTGCCTGCCTGCACATCAGAACGAAAGCCTCATCCCCTGTTGTTTAATTGCTCAGATGGTCTCGGAGCGGTAATGGAAGTGCTGGCTGCCTTTTAATTTGGTTCTCATTTGAAGTTGTGCCTGCTGGAGCAGGACCAATAATGGCCAATCATTAGTCCTGTGAAATTGGCTCGACAGGGTCGAGTCATGCCAACGTGGCCGTAGTGAACCAACCAGTGTCCAGCTCAGATACAGTATACGGCAGGGATATGGCCCTCTTACGGCACAGATATGTTGTAGATATGGAACTCGCCGGGTCTGTGTGAGGACATGAGCAGATCTGTGCTGTAGTCAGTGGACACTCTGCCAGAATTGTAAGCGAAGATGTGTTCCATTTGAGTGAAGACCAATCTAGAGTTGTCTAATGAAATTGTATTTTCACATTGTAAATCTCATGTTCTCAGGTAGAATATACAGTTATTTATTATGTCAGTCTCGCAGGTGGTCAGTACAGTAAGGTGGTCAGTCAGTTACATGTGGGTCATCACACCGTCAGTCAGTTATACAGGTGGACAGTCAGTCGGTCCTTCAGTCTGTGTCACTCAGACAGTCATGGAGAAAGTGCCTAAAGGTGCACCATCATATGCACTGTTCTACTCACCACAAAAAGGTTTCTAGAATAACAATCTAAGGTCTGTTGTTTCATGACTGTGTGTTTTGATGGTTTGTTTCTGGCTATTGTATTTGCATGGCACTCTTTTTGCAATTTGGTTGCCTCCAATTTTAATGTTTGATGAGCTCAACTGCCAGGGAAAGGACAGCCTTCCCTTCCGTACAGCTTAATCACCATGTTGATTGGCTGAGATTGTTTCTGGCTCAGTCCAAGGGACTATGTTTGCTTTCCATTTCCATTGTGTGCACTGTGAATGCCATCAGTCGCCAGTTCATTATGAACAAGTAGCAAGAGAACGATCAGGAGCAGTTTGCTGACTTTGACAAACAGTTTTGACTCTGAATTTGACACTCTGGGACTCTGGGTGTATGTGTGTGTCATAAGGCTGAAATATTAATCAAATCCATATCATAATTTTAACAAATGCAACTAGCAAATCGCAAAGGCGGAAATTAATCATGTAGCACACGACTCTGACCCAATGGTTAATCATGTCACATCTATGTTTTGATATTCCTGTCATCCTCATTGTCTTGTGTGAGATAATCGTACTCACCAATCAGAAGTGCTGTGCTCCTCATAGGCTTCCTCACTAATAAGAAATTTAACTTTTAGGATTAGTAGATAGAGTAGGTAATATTTTAATGTTTTCTTAATTGGTAGTGCTTCATCTCATATTTTAAAGTCTTATACTGTATGTAGTTTAGTGAACCGAGGCTTGACTTGAAAAAAGCTTGAAAAAAGCACTATATTGCAAATCAAATTGCAAGATCTAGACAAATCAAAATTAAATATTAATTAATTAAATAGTTCAGCCCTATGTGTGTATGTGTTAGTGTGTGTGTATGTCTGTATGTGTGTATGTCTCTCTCTCTGTGTGTGTGTGTGTGTCTGTGTGTGTGTGTTTCTGGAGCAGTGTTTGGAGCCTTTGGAGCAGTGGTCTCTTCTGAGCCAGGGACTTTTGAGGGGCACTGCCAGCATTGGTGCTTTAAATGCCAGTCACACACCAGCCACTCTCTTCGTTTCCCAGGGATGGAGACAGAGAATGCACACACACACAGACACACACACACGCTACTGCCAAACCAGTAGACATACTGTACATCTAGTACAGACACTAAAAAACAGACACACACACACACACACACACACACACACACAGAATGAAAAGCATACCCACACAAACACGCACAGAGGGGTACATGCCCACATACAACATAGTTTTACACACATTAGCATCTGCACATACACCACCAAGGATTCATTCCTCCAAACACACAAACATGGTGGGCAACCACGTCATTCATAATTACCCAGAATTCATCACGGTTCCACCCCGAAGAATTCCGATTAGCAGCCGGCAAGTGATGCCTGACAAAAAATAATGAATCAAATGAACAAACAGACAGACAAACAAGCCAGCCAAAATAACCTGTAAGGAGTGTCTACATGACTGATCTCAGTGGAGGAGCAGAGATCCCGAGTGTAAACATCGCAGCTCCGTGCTCCCACACAACACACAGTAGTTTTACTTTATGCACCAGGCACGCCACTCATTGTTGAATTTCACACATTGCCAGTCCTGTCAAATTTGGCAGTATGGAACTGTTCTGGGAGCCCCCTGCCTTTCCATGTGCAAACATGGATGACGGCCTAAGGCCAGGGGAGAGCAGCAAGATAAGCCCCCCATAGGGGACAGAACAGAGCTGGCGTCAATGACAACAACTAGACATTGATAAATCAGACGTAATGGGGGGAAGGTGGGTTGCAGAGAAAGCCCCAAAAGAGTAGGCAGGCTAAGGCATCTTGAATAAGGGGCCATGCACACAACGCCGGTTTTTGTGAAACCGGTGAGGTTTTGTTAACGGTTACGCCTTGCATGTACCGCGGCGCTGGCAGTTTAGGAGACTGAAACCGATAGCTTTTGAAACCGGCTTCCGGCGGGAACTTTTGAAACCGCCCGGCTAACTTTCGCCGTGTAGGCGCCTGTAGGTCGCGGCCGGCAACTTTATGGCGACATAGCCCCACCTCTCAACTCAGCCACGGCACTCGACCTGACATGTTGCTTGTCAAAACAAACCAAACCATATATTTATCATATTAAAATGTTTTTCTTTCCCCTGTCATGATTTATGTGCACAATGTAGCCTATCAGCCTTTAGTGGCTAAGTTAGAAGTGTTTTCTCCAGTGGTGCTCAGACCTAATGCAATGCGTAGGCTAAGCATTTGAAATTTCACATAGTAGTCACATACCTTGAAAATTAACTTTATTAGTTTAACAGTTGAATTGAAAACCGAATTGTCTGTAGTCTCCTTATTTCATGCGACGGCTTAACCAGAGCACTTATTAGACATTCTCTGGCTTAACAAACTGTTTCAACAATGTTTTTCTTCTCTGGCGATTCACACGAAATTATCGTGAAGCTTCTGCACAGCGCCATCGACTGGTCTGGCATATGCACTACAGGACATTTAGCTGGTTACACCTCTGTGTGTACACGCGAGGTTTTTTCTTGCGGAGTCGTTAAAGGTGTGAAAGCGGTAAAGAAAAATCACCCGGCCGGTTAATGGGTTAAAAGCGGCCTCTAAGCCAGCCTGAATGATCACCAGTGTATAATCAGCTAACCAATCAGCTGAGCGATCAGCTGGGCAGTTAAGTCATTACAACAGTTACAAGATGTATCATTGAGTTACATCAATATGCTAACTGATTCCATCATCCCAACTGTAAAGATCCGAAGCTTCCCTAACCAGAAGCCATGGGTGGCTAGAGAAGTGAGAACGGCATTAAAGACACGCACCATGACTTATAATGCTGGGCTTATTTCAGGGGATATGACGGATTACAAAGCAGCATTTTATAGTTTACGCAGAGCTATTAAAGATGCTAAGCGGTGCTATAGAGACAAAGTTGAAGCTGATTTCTTGGAGGGTGATCCAGCACGAGTGTGGAAAGGACTCCGAACCATCACTGGCTTTGAAAGAAAGTCCCCTCCTATGATGAATGTGAGTAAAAGCCCTCCTGAGGAACTTAATGCTTTTATGCTCGCTTTGACATGAAAAACACAGACTATCTTGCACTAGCTGCAGCATGTGAAGCAAATGAGGATGCACCTTTCTGTGTCTCTGAGGTTGATGTGAGCAATGCCTTTAGGAGAGTTAATTGTAGAAAAGCTGCTGGACCGGATGGAATTTCTAACAGGGTTTTGAAATCCTGCGCTGCTCAGTTAGCTCCTGTGTTCACTTATATCTTTAACACATCATTGGCTCAAGAGACAGTTCCTACTTGCCTCAAGCAGTCTGTTATTGTTCCAGTACCGAAAAACAAAACCATCATGTCTGAATGACTACCGCCCAGTAGCCCTGACGTCTACAGTGATGAAGTGTTTTGAGAAGCTTGTGAAAAACATTATCTGCTCATCCCTCCCTGCCTCCTTGACCCCCTCAATTTGCTTACAGAGCCAACAGGTCTACAGAGGATGCCATCTCAAACCTCATGCACACCACCTTAACTCACCTGGAGGAGGGGAATGGGAATTATGTGAGGATGCTGTTCATTGACTTTAGTTCAGCATTCAATACGATAGTACCTCTCACCTTGGTCACAAAGATGAAGGCCTTAGGACTGAATACCACCCTGTGTCACTGGATATTTGACTTCCTCACCAACCTTTCACAAGTGGTTAGAGTGGGGGGTCTGACATCTGACTCATTAACCATTAGCACTGGTGCTCCCCAAGGCTGTGTTTTGAGTCCACTGCTGTACAACATCTACACACATGACTGCAAAGCCAACAGTAGTCATACCTCCATCATCAAGTTTGCAGATCTTGAGCCTGATTAGTAACAACAATGAACAGCTCTACTTGGATCAGGTTGATGAGGTGGCACAGTGGTGTCAATCTAACAGCTTGACACTGAATATCACTAAAACCAAGGAAATGGTAGTGGATTACAGAAGGCAGCAACAGAACTACAGTACAGTTACACCCCACTAATGATCAGCGGGCAACCTGTAGAGAGAGTCACAAGTTTTAAATACCTTGGTGTCCACATTACTGAAGACTTAACATGGACTGTTAACACTCAATATGTTCTGAAGAAGTCCAGACAACGACTCTTCTTCCTTCGTCAGCTAAGGAAATTCAAAGTTTCTACATCCATCATGAAGGCCTTCTACACTTCAGCGGTTGAGAGTGTTCTAACTGGTTGCATCATCACCTGGTATGGGAACTTCACAGTTAGAGATTGTAGTACTCTGCAGAGAGTAGTGCGCTCAGCTGAACGTACTATAAGAACTCAACTCCCTGCTCTACAAGATATATATTCCAGAAGAGTACTCCTAAGAGCCCAAAAGATTCTGAAGGACTCTTCTCATCCTAACAATGGATTATTCCTACCGCTGAAATCAAGAAGACGCCTATGTAGTCACAAAGCCAGAACTGAGAGACTCAGGAGAAGTTTTTATCCCCAGGCCATCCGAACTCTGAACTCACACTAGACTGACTTTGCACACATTCACTCCTCAGCACTCTCAAACATTTCCCAACTCTGAACTCACACTATACTGACTTTGCACTCATTCACTCCTCAACACTCATGACCCCCCCACACACACACACACCTACATGACTTTTAGCACTTTTACATCCCTCTCCCTATGCTACAGACCTTTTATTTATTTTCTTATTTCATCACACGTCAAAACACACACGCACACACTAGTGTTAATTTCGTCAGACGAGACGAGAGGAAATATGTTCGTCAACGACCTTTTTTTTCATGACTAAGACGAGATGATGACGAGACAGCACTAATGTACTGTAACACTGACTAAGACTATCTTAATATCCATCATTGTTGACGAAAAAAAGACAAGACTAAAATGTTTTGCATGAAATAAAAACTAAGATAAAATCTCTTTCATTTTCGTCAACAAAATGAGAAGACAGAATATCTAGCTGTTACGTTTTCAAAATATTCCGAATGAGTTCATGCGCAACAGCTTTCCTGTAGGCTAGTCTACGTGCTGTAACACGAAACTACATGGAACAAGAACACCGGGTATTTTTGCCCGAGTTAGCAAGCTAACTACCTAAGCTTTATGCCACAATGCTAGATAGCCTACCTAGTACTCAGAAATAATTTGTTATAAAAAAAAAAAGACTAAAATGTTTTGACTAAAACTGCCTAGACTAAGATACCTTTAGTTTTCTTTTGACTAAAACTAGATTAAAATAACGAGACTTTTAGTCGACTAAAACTTGACTAACAAAATTATATTTGAATGACTAAATATGACAAAGACTAAAAAGGACATTTCGTCACAAGACTAAGACTACAACTAAATTAAAAATAGGTGACAAAATTAACACTAGCACACACACACACACATATCTGACTTTCTCCAACTTTTGCACATCTCCATAGAACTTTTTATTTATTATTTTTGATTTCTCCTCCATCTATCTACCCATGTCCTTGATTGCCTAGCCTTTCTGCCCCCACCCCCCACCCCACCCCCATCCCCAACATACACACAAAAAAACCACACACACTTACATCATCACTGTCATCACCTCACATACATACAGCACACTGCTTGCTACAGTAAGCCTCCTCTACATACTTGCTGCACACTGCCCCCCCCTCCCTACATACACAGCACATTGTCTTCAGGATCTTCTCCAACACACATCCTCTACATACTTACAGCACACTGCCCTCACCTACCCACACACACACACACAGTCACTGCTACACTCCCCTCCCGCCCACACACACATCTTCACTGTCATCACTCACATACATCATACATACAGTACTCTGCTTGCAATAGTAAGTCCCTTCACCATACTTTTGCAGTACACCCCCCCTCTCCCCTACATACACAGCACATTATTTCATCAGGAAGCTTCTCCAACACACATCCCCAACATACTTCCAGCACACTGACCCCCCCCCCCAATACACAGCACATTGTCTCATGAGGAAGCTTCTCCAACACACATGTGGCCAGGGGCACCAACAAGGAGCACCCAAGAGCAACACACACGCCCCTGTTGCTCTTGGGTGCTCCTTGTTGGTGCCCCCCACCCAATCCTCCCCCACCTTTTTTATGCAGCCCTTGCCACTTAATCTACTAAACCCCTCTTCTACTGCACTTTTTACCCCCCCCATAAATGCACAAATAGGCTGACACCAGACATAATTTCACTGCATTTCTTACTTCCAGTAACTATATGCATGTGACAATAAACTTCCTTGTAGTATCCTTGTAAGTCTCTGAACATTGATTGTAGGATGTGTCCCTTGGATTTCTATGGCTTTTGCTACTAGCTGAGGTGAGACTCAAGGTTCAACATCCAATTAATGTACATCCAGCATTCATACAGACAATCAAAGGAAGCACAGTAAAAGCAAATTGGGTCCTGGGTCGTACTTTTTTTTTTACCTTATGTACAAAAGAGTACAAGGCTTTTCACTGATGTCGTGTGTGTGTGTGTGTGTGTGTGTGTGTGTGTGTGTGTGTGTGTGTGCCCCATGATAATTCAGCTCTCTGAGATGGTATTCCCACAGTGTATTGCCAAACATGGTTCCCCATTCAACTTTTACATGGAGAATCCAAACACACACACACACACACACACACACACACTCACTCACTTACACATCCACCAAACACGGCTCACGCTGAGATTTGTTCTTGCTCTCGTTCCACTGTTGGATTCAGAGAATCTTTTATCTTTTTCTTTTTTTTCCATTTTTCCCCTTTCGTTTTGCTCATCCCTCTATCATGTCCAAACGTTGGGTCTCTGGGGTACCCCCCCCACACACACACATACACACACTTTTCATACACACACACACACACACACACACACACACATACACACACTTTTCATACACACACACACACTCTTGCTGGCGCTCCTCTCTCCTGGAGCGGTGTGGATTATTCATGAATGGGTTCTCTCCACTGTTGAGGCGGGGAGGCGATGAAACTTTGATGTCCGACATTCAGACGCCTCTCAGCCTGTGAGAGCACACACACACACACACATTCCAGATTCGTTTTTATCTCCCAGGAGCAGACATATACTAGAGCTAGTACTTGACAGACACACACACTCTCTCTCTCTCTCTCTCTCTCTTGAATTTCTTGAATTTCCCCTTGAGGATCAATAAAGTATCCATCTATCTCTCTTGTTTCTCTCTCTCTCTTCTCTCTCTCCTCTCATCTCCTCTCCTACATGTGTTACTTTCTCTTTCCCTTTTACTTTCTTCAGTGTTCCGACTGGTCTTTTTCTTTTCTTTCGTTCTCTCTCCCTCTTTCTGTCTACCTGTCACAAACACACATACATGCACACACAGACACACACACACACACACACACAAACACAGTCACACACTGGGGTCTGTCATTTTAAATAGAAATCTTGACCCAACTTCCAATGAGTGATAGAGAGATGTTTGTGTGTGGATGGATGTGTGCTTGCTCATTCATGCACACATGTGTGTACTGTTGTGTGTGTGTGTGTGTATGTGTGTGTCCGTCTATGTGTTAGTGTGTGTGTGGATGTGTTTGCTTGTTTGATTTAAATAGAAACAGGATTTGCATCTTTTGTACTCTTGGTGTCATTTTGTCACTGATCCATTAATGTCCGCTGATGTCTTTATTACCCAGGGACTGGGTCAGCTCTACAGTAAGTCTCTTTGATGGGGCAGAGCAGGGTGTTCTCAACTTAGTGTGACCGGTGAAGCAGTCTGCACTGCAAAAAATCCTAGAATTCAAAATCTAAGATAAATAAGCTTAAATCAAGTGAATATGTACTTATTTTTCTAATATTTGCTTACAAGACATTTTTGCACTTGATCACTTGCACTTTTTTCTTCTTGTTCTATTGGCAAAATCTGTAAGACGACACGGTGGTCTGTTCACAGAAGTTAATGCACAGTTGAGGTTGTAAAACGGCCCCGACGCGAAGCGGACATGTCTGATGAAGGGCTGGGGCCCGAAACGTCACATGTGGTGATATACGTTCTTCTACTTGCTTGTGCCTTCCTGTCCAGCACCCAGTACTCAATGACTTGGATGTGCGTGCTGCACTCTTGAACTCTCAGTTGGTGTACAGTACATGGCCCCCCATGAACGGAATTCCACGAAACTTGGCGTGCATTCAGAGGGTGTCATAATGATCCTACACTTCCAATTTCGTGCAGTTTTGACCATGTTAGGTCACAGATACCTGCCATTACAACACCTAATTTTTACTTTTTCGTGTTTAGCTAGGTGGCGCTATACATGAAATGAGTGGTTATGGAATGGGTTGACATGGCCCCTTAAGATCAACATACAAAAAAAAGGTGGTCCTCCTAAGCCCTACGGTTCTCGAGATATTCACAGAAAACTGTGTCCGCCCTACCCTCCTTTCGAGGGGTTCAGTCCAGCGGGGGGGCTACAGATCAAAACAATGGTTCCATGCTATCCTTGTGGGGCTACATGCCCACCAAGTTTCGTGCACTCCGGTCTTTCAGTGTCCCGGGAATCCTTGAAGGAAAATTGGCCATGCGAAAAAGAAAAAAAAAAGAAAAAATCTGACTAAACCTATATGACCGCTTAATTAGCACAAGCTGCATGGGTCATAATAAGTATATATTCCCTTGATTTAAGCTTACATCTCTTTGTCTCACTTAGATTTTGAATTATAGGATTTTTTGCAGTCTGAGCAGCACCACATGTGGAATAAAACAGTGATTCCCACAGTGAAGCTATGTTATTCAATGCATGGTCATGAACACCATCTTTGCCTCTGTGGACCACTGGTTGAAAGCACCTGGTAGAGCTAGAGGGATGAACACCCAGACTGTTCATTCATAGTCACCTTTCACCCTCTCATAGTCCCATTTAATGCGCTGACACATCATGACTGGCATCTTTGAGGTTCGTCTAGATATGCTGCTACCCAATTAAGATGTCAAAATCAAACGTTTCGAAAAAAAAAAAAAACTCTGGAGCCTAAAGCAGGGGTTTTCAACCAGTGGTCCGTGGCCCACTTGTGGTCCGCGAGGACATTGCTGGTGGTCCCTGACCATAGATTCAGTAATGTAGTTGCAATGTGGGAATCAGTATTTTTATTCAGTGGTGGTCCTGGCGTTATGTAATTAGTCAGAGTGGTGGTCCTTGGTTCACAATCAGTGGAAAACCCCTGGCCTAAAGGGTTAAGAATCAAATCATTTATCGATGCTTCAGCGCCTTCCCCCGTTTCTGGGACAGAGAACAGAGAATGGAACACTAAAAGAAGAGTAGACTAGAGAAGCCATTCCTTCCATTTCCAATTCCAATCCATTCCTTTTTTTTGTGTCAAACCTGCTGAAGATGAGGAAACCTTAACCTTAAAGGACCTTAATAAGATGCTTTGTTTTGTTTATGATATTGTTTAATATATAATATAATAATACAATCGAATGATAAATGTGTGGGCAGGCTCTGCTGCAGACTGTAAGTGTGTGTGTGTGTGTACAGTATGTGTGTGTGTGTGTGTGTACAGTATGTGTGTGTGTGTGTGTGTGTGTGTGTGTGTATGTGTGTTTCATGTACTGTAACTGACCACATGCAATATGACAAAAGAACACACTCTTCTCAGATAAACAGAGCCTCATGTTACTCTCACTCACAAACCCAGTTGCCCCAAACCATATCTGTGGCCCTCATCGACAACAAACACACAATCATGTCCTCTGTCTTTGAGCTACTGCACCAGTGGCACTATTTGAATGCATTCAAATCAGCCTCCTGCCAGTTCTAATGCCCGTGCCCTACAGTTAAGCATTTGCATGGGATGCACACACCATCTGTTTACACAGGACCGCTCTCCCTCTGATACTCTGGGTCACGGGCACGGCCTTTTGGGTAATCTTGGTCCTCTCTGAGGTGAGGATGTGTGAGGGAGGTCAGGTTACCGCCAGAAAACAGGAGGATGAGAATCAGAGAATGCAAAGTGGAGAGGAGAGGCAATATAACAGATATGGAAAGGAGCAGATGAGTGGCATACTGTATGGACTGGCCTCACACACTCTCACACACACACACACACACACACACACACACACACACACACACACACACACACAGACTGTACACATACACACACACACACACACACACACACAGACTGTACACACACACACACACACACACACACACACACACACACAAACACAGACACACACAGGTATTGTGTGAGATATGCAAAGGTGTGGCCATATGGTATACAAACTGGGGTCACATACAGGAATGCAATTCTGCTTCCTGTTTACTACCTCACTTCAAATGTTTTGCACAACCCTGTGTGATACACACACACATACACAATAAATAAATAAACAAATAAAGTTCCAAGTCATTTCAGTGAGTTATTGTGTGTGTAATCTCCAGAGTGCACCTGCAGCCATATTAGTGCCAGAGATGCAGGTCATCATCTCTCATTCTCTCCGCCAGGGAGACACAGAGCCCTGAGCCCTGCGCTCGCTCATCCATTACGGCTCTAAGCCTCAACAGTTTCTCAGAAACGCCTTCAGGCAGGCAGACATACAGAGAGAGAGGGAGGAAGGGAGGGAGGGAGATGACTGATCCTTGTGGTCATTCATCCATTTTGGCTCGAAGAGCCATCAGTTTCTCAGGGGCTCCTTTAGACAGACAGTCAAACAAGTGGGCCTGGGGGGGCACTGCCCAGCCACTGCAGCACAGCAAATGCACCAGAGGCAGGTGGTCCTCATCTCCTCTCCATCTTTCTTTCCTCTGTTAGAGAGAAAGGGAGAGTAAAATAGAAAGAGAGAGAGATATGACTGATCCTCGTGTTCACTCATTCATGTTAAAGAGGGAGAAAGAGAGAGAGAGAGAGAGAAGAGATCCTTGTGGTCACTCATCCATTTAGGCTCTAAGAGGCTGCAGTTTCTCAGGGCTCCTCACAGACCTGCAGGCAGATGGTGGATTAGGCGGGACAGTGGGCCGGCCTGTGGGACTGGCGTGGATGGAGAGTCCCAGCGGCTCAGAGCAGAGAGCAGTCACTGTGAAGAAAAATAATTATTAGGGTTATAAAGCTGTGGGCACACGCACACACACACACACCATCTCTCTCTCTGCCAGTCACTTATATACACACACACACACACACACACACACACACACACACACACACACACACTCACACTGCATTACTGTATTTTAATGATGTGTATAGACTCAGTTAGTGGTGGTGGGGGGTTATGATTCATGCAGGTTCTGTGGGTGGAATTGGAAATCAATGTGCTCTTCTGATCGTTGGGGGTGAGGGGTTCCAGTGAGGGATCATAATGTGTGTGTGTGTGTCTGAGTGGGTTGTGTATCAGGAGGATGTATTCCAGTAAGTGGGAGAGGTGGTTGAGATAAGGTGGGAACACAGGTCATATCTTGTTTTTGTGTGTGTGTGTGGTCAGGTTGGTTTATAGCGTGTTTGGGGAGTGTGTGTGTGTGTGTGTGTGTGTGTGTGTTTTGTGCATGGAGGGTGGTGTGGCTGTAGTGAGTCTGTGGTGTTCAAGGTGTATATAGATAGATAGATAGATAGATAGATAGATAGATAGATAAATAGATAGATACATAGATACATAGATAGATAGATAGATAGATAGATAGATAGATAAATAGATAGATAGATATAGATAGATAGATAGATAGATACATAGATAGATACATATATAGATAGACAGATACTTTATTGATCCCCAAGGGGTAGATTCAAGAAAAACAGTGCCTGCTTTGAGGCTTCACAAGGGATTCAAACCAGCAGTCTCACTGACATAATTAGGCCAGTGCTTGGCAGGGCAACGGCGTCACCATTGTGCTAAGCAAGTGTTTGTGCATGCATATGCATGTGTGTGTGTGTGTAGGGAGGTGTTGTTTGAGAGTGTGTGTAGGGGGTGTTACATGGTGGGATTTGGGAGTGATGAACAGGTGGCTGATTGTGTTGTGTGTGTGTGTGTGTGTGCATGTGTGTGTGTGTGAGCAGATGGAGAAATATGGGAATGATAGAGCAGATCTTTGGTGAAGTGTCATTCAGATACCCACAGGACACAACAGACAGAGCTGGACTTGGCTTGGCCTTCTGACCGCCACACCAGGGAGGGACAAAGGGACACAGAGAAAGAGAGCTCCACAGCAAATGTCTCAGCTTAAACTGCTCAAGGCTGAACCTAATATGTTTTAGTTCCTACCTACCTACCTAAGCCTACAGTACACAGACAGGTGTTCAGAAAACATTTCCCAAAGAAGCACTCGTTGCCTCATTGTGTTTTTAGCCTGACGTAGCCATACTCAATTCTAGTCAGAATTAGAGTCTGATATTACTCCATTGGGATGGGATTATGGTCTGTGTCGATACAGGGCTTCTTCTTCTCAAATGCCTTAACATTGTTTTCTGGTTATTGCATTGTCAATATCTTGTACAAGAGACGTGATAGCGAAATCTAAATGTCTACCTTTTAGCAACAGCGTTTTTGTTAGAAAGAACCGGTAAGAATAACACACTTTTTAGTTAAATGTCACTTACAAAGACATTGTACCATACTGAAAGCTAGTGTATTGTCACTAGCAACCTACATCCTCTGTCAAACACAGTTGCATTTTCAGGTCTGCACTAAATCGTTCAGGAGTTCTGGTCTGAACCATGACTCCGAACTGCTCTGGTTTGTGCACAGTTGCTCCACAACAGAACAAGTCCAGACCGAACGTCCCGACCTCAAATGTTGTGGGTGGGGCTAAGTTCGGCTGGCTTCGAGGCTATTGTGTTTTAGTTAATTTGAGTAGAATAGAAAAATGTTGCACTGTTTGGGGAATTACGTGTTACATGGATTATCAGGTAAAGAAACATGGTGTGAGACTTTGACAAAGGCCATTCAATGTTTGTCAGTCTGAAGTGACTTGGCAGAGGCTCAGTGCATTGTGGGATAGCTGTGTGTAGTGTCAGGAAGTGTGCTGTCACCGGTGGTTGCTGTCCTTTGTCCATCTCGCATGAACGGAACTCCAAATCACTACCCCCCTCGCGCACCCCAACACACACAAACACACACACACTCAATCTGCTGATTCAGTCCTCCCCACCACTACACACACACACACACACACACACACACACACACACACACACACATTCACACACAATCTGGTATATTTATACTTTCCTGTTTGCACCCCCAACCTCAAAACACCCACATTGGCCCACGCTGGCTGCTGCTATAGCAACACCCGTCGCTGTGGTGACCATCCGTTCACCTTGAGCCCGTTGTTTTTTAAACTTCCTCTGCTCGCACCTCACACACGCACACGCGCACACAAAGCCTCTTGGATGCCGTTCAGGGCCAGGCATCAGCCAGCCAACCAGGCAGGTGGTTGCTGTGATGCTGGAGGACTTCAGAAGGCTGAGTAGGAGACTGTGAGGGATGGTTGGAAAGAGCAGATATTGTAGCTATATAGCTAGACAGCTAAATACTTTATTCATCCCGAGGGCTATTTAGGAGGGCATGCAGTAGAATGTCAGGCTTCCTGTGTGGGGTGTGAGCGTGGACAGCTGCTTTCTCAGGCTTGAGTTTGTACCAGGCTTTAGTCCTGAGTTTGCTCTGAGTGTTGGACTGGACAGATCGGATGTCCTTTTGATCCCTGGGTTTACATGGAGTCACACGCTGATGGAGAGTCTCAGTGGAAAAAGTCCTTAGAGATACAAGACAGACACACACACACACACACAGACACACACACACACACACACACACACACACACACACATGCACACGCACACGCACACACACACACACACACACAGGTATGCAAATACACATACACAGGCACACAATCACACACACACACAGGCACACAATCACACACACACACAGGCAGGCACACACACACACATACACAGGCAGGCACACACACACACACACAGTCACATACACACACACAGGCACACAATCACACACACACACAGGCACACAATCACACACACACACAGGCAGGCACACACACACACAGGCACACACACACACACACAGTCACATACACACACACACAAACAGGCACACACACACATGCACACATACACACACACAGACACACACACACACACAGGGACAAACAAACACACACACACACCTGTCCTCCCTCACCTTTGATTTCTGGACAAAAAATCTGTAGAGCCCATCCATACCTTCAAACTTCTTGGAGTGCAGATTTCCTGGGATGCTCATGTCAAATATATGATTTCCCAGACCCAGGATTCAGTATATCTCAGTGTGGCCAGCTGGTCTACCATCTGATGTTTTAAAACAGATCTATCCGAGGTTCATTTGCCCTGTTTTGGAGTCTGCCTTTTGAGGGGGGGGTTCTGCAGGATAATTGCAATCTCATCCTCTTCTTTTTCCACCCTTAGTGACAGGTGTGATGAAGCCACCCTGCGTCTACATCTAGGAGCAGAACCAAAAAACATGAACTCTCTTTTATCCCATATGCTCTTAAACTGTACTATAAGTAATTTAACTGCAGTTTGATCATTTTAGCTTGTCTTCCTTGATTATGAGTTTGCCATGTCAAACCAATAAATGAAATTTGAAATCTGAAATCTGACACATGTATGTATGCAAGCACACACACAATCACACACAATCACACACACACACACACACACACACACACACACACACACACACACACACACACACATACCCACACACACCCCGCACTCACTCTACTCCAGAGTGTCTGTGACACTAGAGGCCATGTTCGAGAAAGTTTGGCCAAGTCCTGCCGGTGCACTCCTTCCCTGTCGTCTGTGTCGTGCATCCCTGAACGACCCTGTCTGTCTCTCTCGTGGTCTGTCAGTCTGTCTGTCTGTCTGTCTGTCCCCCGCTTCTCTCCTGCTCCAGTTCTTCTTGCCTGCCTGTCTCTCTGAAGTGGGTCAGAAATGTGGGCCAGGACTCAAGTCGATTCAATCTGCTGGAGCGATGCGATAAGAGGGTGTCAAATTTAAACGCCACCCAGGCGCTGTGGGCCGAGGCTGCAGTCGCTGGAGTCTGTCATACTTAAAATACCGGCTCCCATGCGAGGTTTACACGTTCCTCGAGAGATAGAGAGATAGAGAGAGACAGAGCGACAGGAAGAGGAGGAGGAGAGACAGAAGGAGAAGGAGGGAGGAACATTAGGAAGCGAGAGGGACAGAGAGAGAGAGAAGAGAGAGAGGAGTGATGGATGGATGAGAATCCAATCACTTCACCAAGTTAATGTGAAAGAAAGGAGAAACAGAATAAGAGCAGACAGAGAGAGAGAGAGAGAGAGAGAGAGAGAGAGAGAGAGCAAGCTCCGGAGGAGTGTTAAATCATTTATCAGATTGACAGAGAAGGAGAGAAAGACACAAAATGAGTGAGTGACGGAACTATTTGTGTGTTGTGTTATGTGTGTGTGTGTGTGTGTGTGTCTGTGTGTCTGTGTGTGTGTGTGTGTGTGTGTGTGTGTGTGTGTGTGTGAACACCTGAAGCGCATCTACCCTGACTTTCCACTAGCACTACGTCTCCTCCCTGCTCCCTCCCTGTTCTGCATGTGTGTGTGTTTATGAGTGTGTATCTATGTGTGTTTATGAGTGTGCATCTATGTGTGTTTATGAGTGTGTATCTATGTGTGTTTATGAGTGTGTATATCTATGTGTGTTTGTGAGTGTGTATATACCTATGTGTGTTTGAGAGTGTGTGTATACCTATGTGTGTTTATGAGTGTGAATACCTATGTGTGTTTGTGAGTGTGTATATACCTATGTGTGTTTGAGAGTGTGTGTATACCTATGTGTTTGAGAGTGTGTGTATACCTATGTGTGTTTATGAGTGTGAATACCTATGTGTGTTTGTGAGTGTGTATATACCTATGTGTGTTAGAGAGTGTGTGTATACCTATGTGTGTTTGTGAGTGTGTATATACCTATGTGTGTTTATACCTATGTGTGTTTGTGAGTGTGTATACCTATGTGTGTTTGTGAGTGTGTATGCCTATGTGTGTTTGTGAGTGTGAATACCTATGTGTGAGTGTGTATATACCTATGTGTGTTTGTGAGTGTGTCAGTCTCTTCTTCTATTCCTGTAATGCTCTTATGTGCAGTCGTACCTGAGTGCCTTCTGACTGATGCTCTGGCAGGCGTAAATAAGAACAGAACAAAGAGAAAGAGAGAGAGAGAGAGTGACGTAGCACCAGGAGCTGTCTAAAGGTTAACTATGAATAGCTGTATTGTCCCAGTGGCCTCATATCCACTAATGGAATGAGTGTTCACTGTATGTTGGTGCCATATGAATACACTTAAAGAGATGAATGCGGCCCTGCCGAGGCATCGCTCGTGGGCATACACATGCTCGCCGTGTTGGACAGCGACTCTGGGGAAATCTTAAAAGTACACTACGGCCTTTGTTTTGGTTAAAAGATTACCTGTCCGTAACGGTACACCAGCTGTGCAGCCTGTTTATGCACTCTCTTTGTACAGCTGAACCGTTTGACTGTTGCTCTAAATCAAACCTGTTGTGGTGAATGTGGTAACACACAGAAAATAAAAAAAAGTTGTTTTTCCCCCCACAGTCAGCCGCAGGCAGTTTATCTTAATAGGTTACACTTTCATTTGTCAGTTGTTGATGAAATCCAACAGGAATCTCTTCAGAGGCACTTTGATTCGGCAAAGGGCCTTCGCAGAAAACGGCTACGAGGCCAAGAGGGAAATATCAGCCACGAGCAGAGAGATCCAGCCCCTTGCACGTACAGCCCTACAAAGACAGAGGCTGAGACAGAGACGGAGTGCTCGATCGTATCATTGCGTCTGGCGCCGGCTGTGTATGAGGAATACCTGCCCCATCTGCTCCTGTGTCACCAGTGGGCGAATCCGAGGCAGTGGCACAGTTAGCAGCCGTCATCCCCGCGCTGTCGTGATGCGACCACAGGGCGGAATCAGAAGCGGCGGTCGTGCCGGCGTCTGTTATCCCTGCGCTCTGATGAGGGATTATCCAGGCCAGGCTCCGGTTCTTATCTCAGAGCTCCAGGCCATTATATCCAGCCGGAGGAAACTTGGCCCGCCATTCTCTGCACAAATTGAAGTGGGACTCTGTGGCTCGAGTCAGACAGCTGAGGTGTGTTCAAAATCGACAAACGGTGGCGAATGTTATTGACGTTCAAAATGTTCGAATGTTCGAAAACTGTTAACAAACGTTCTTGAACTATGGCTATGTTTGCGAATGTTTGTGAACACACCTCACCTAGATTTGGGGCTGGTTCTGGACAGGTTCTGCTTTGCAGCGTGAGCGACTCTGGGCCAGATCAGGGCCAAATCTTCAGCATTTTAGAGCTGGCTGCCATGGTAACCAGCAATAGGCTCTGCAAACAGAACCACATCGGCTTCTCCTGCACCTGCACCTCAGGGAAAAAATTATGAATTGGTTTGGGCTCAGGCATTACAAGAGGAGACATTTGAGTGTGATCCAAATGTAAGACATAAAATGTGCTGCCAACTTGCCAACTTGCCAGTGCCAAGAATGAAAGGAAAAGGAAGAAACTGAGGATGAGATGAGTGCTGGGATCAGTTTCCTACCTCTTGGCGCATATATATCTCCTCTGTATGGCATACTGAAGAGATAATGCTATTCGAATAGCAGACCTTACAAATTGAGCATCATAGGTTTTGGATTATAACACATTTAATACTAAAGTAAGTCATTCTTAGGTATACGGTGTAAAAGTGGACAGAAATGAAATGATAAATAAAACAATAAAATTAATATCCAAACCTCTTTTTTCCAGTTCTGCTTTATGCTTCTATAAAATTAGAGAGAAATTAGGAGAGAAAGCAGTAGCCCAATAAAGACGACAGATGTTTGCACTTGCTTTCAGTGTACAGTACATGGTGCTTTACTGATAACCACTATCAGGTCTACACACACACACACACACACACACACACACACACACAAAACAGAGTCTGGAAGGTCTTTATCCTCCACCACCAACCTGAGCTTGTCTGTATGATTGTACTGAGACCTGAGGCTGTGACTGGTTGTATGAGACCTCTGTTATCAGATAGGCTGCAGAGAGAAAGGGATGGGATGGGAGGGTGGGAAGGAGAGAAAGCCAGAGGGAGAAAGAGAGAGACGGAGATTAGCAGAGGGAGAGAGAGATATAGGGAGAGAGAAGGATGAAGTGAGATGCAGGGATGGAGAAAGAAAGAGATACAGCGACAGTGCTACAGGCTGTGGATTGTCCGCTTGAGACCGCGTGGGCAGTACTTAATCACAGACTCACCTTAATCACATCTCTCACCCAGAGACATGGCCCTTGGTCCCCTTTGTGCTCGGGGAGCGGATTTCAGAGAGAAGAGGGTAATACTGTATCTCCTTCTCTCTCAATGTCTCTTTCTCTCTATCCCCTCTCTCTTTCACTTACTCTTTTTTATCACCTGAGGGATATGGGATATCATATGGTTTTTGCTGCCAATAGGCCCTCTTTGCTTTAGGCCAAAAGGTTGGCATTTCAGTAACATTACTCTATATGATCCGGATAAAGGGCCGGATCTAGGAACTTCTATTTCTTTTCACTTTCTTCAACATTGCGAATTTCCGGCCTTGGCGGAAGTCTGTGTTGCCAATGTAGTTTAGTTCACTATCATATTTTGCTGAGGGTAGTATGGTGATGTTGGTAAGTTGGCTAGTTTGGTAGTGGTTGGCTTGTTGGCTAGTTTGTTGGTATTAGTTGGTAGTTGGCTAGTATGTTGGTGTTAGTTGATAAGTTAGTTATTTTGTGTATAGGGTTCTTTAGCATGTTGATAGCCCTGTTGCTTGGGTCCTGGTGTATTTGTCCAGAAGGAGGGCCTGGGTGGGTTGGAGCCCATGATCGGCTGTTTGACAGGGGTTATTTCGGACATGAAGCAGGGGAGCAACAAGGGCTCCTGTGACACCACTCAGGACCAATATAGAGCGTGATGCATGGATGTGCCTATCGCTAACCCACTTTACCCCTCCCATGCGCTCACCTCCTCCCCATCACCTCCCCTCGTCGCTTGCTCACTCGCCATCTGGGGTTTATGGGATGGCTGAGTCAGAGAGATAAAAAACAAAGAACTGCACAGAGAGAGAGAGAGATCAGAGAAGGTGAGAGAGGGATAGAGGAACAGAGAAATGGGAAGAGAGAGAGAGAGATGGGGAGAGAAAGACAGAGAGAGGTGAATAGGGTGCGGTATGGAAAAACAGAGAGTGAGAGAGAGCTCCAGGGTGTGTAAAACCAAAGGGGGTTTGTTGTCAGAGGTGACCCCTGGGACTAAAACAACATCCAACCACAGTGGTGCGTGTCCTTGAGGTGTCAAAACAAAATGACAAAGAGTACCATTGGAGTTTAAATAGGTCAGATAAGAGCCTTTTTCTTTAACTCTGCCAATGACAATATGGAGGTTGACAAAGGTAATCCAAGATATATCAAAGTTAACCCTGAAAGGAGTTCATTAGAAGCAAATCTGGACCAACGGTGTTATAAGAACTGCTTAGTTGTTTTATATTTGATCCAGGTTTTCAGGCTGCCTGCGAAATAAATGTATGTTTCATTTTCTAAAACACCACAATACATAAAGGAATCTGCCTTTGGAGGGACACTTTATTTGCATGTTAGCTTAACCGTTAATATTCCACCGAGCAAAAGACGACAACGGCATCTGGGTATGACACCAACATCGAAGCGGCATTGTGGGCGAGGTTTAGGACAACGCAGAGGGGCAATCAGCCAGATAATGGGAGAAGCAAATGTTTGTATTGATTTAGGGCGAGGTGAAGCCCCAACCATAATCACCTGTAAGCTGGAATATGCCCTTATCTCCTCCTGGCTCCATAGAGGGTTTGCGGCTGTTGAGTGATCTGTGTGCTCTTCCTGGAGCTGTGGCTGCTGCAATTTCCCCCCTGCATCTGTGGTAGCCATGAGAAACTGCTCATCACTTCCTTGTGAACCGGGCTCTCCAGTGAGCCTCATAATGGCGGGCTCCAATCACTTCAGTAATCAGATCCATAGCACACCCAGCGCCTTGTACAGTACGTAGTTTATGGAATTGATGGAAACTCCCCGCAGAGGCTGGATGAGGTTTGACACTCAACACCAAAGTTTTCTGGGAATTTGAGTCTCTTTTCTCTCCTTTCTGTTGTGTGCTATTCAAATACTTTAGTGACTTAACCTGCCAGTTACGGAATGAGGGGCGTTGTTTGGCAGCTGCTGTGCTGTGCTATGCCATGACCCTTTGTCACCCCTGGGCTCAGCGGAGAAAGTGTCCACACACACACATGAGTGTGTATGGGCGCTGCACACAAGGCCTCTCTCTCTCACTCTCTCTCTCTCTCTCTCACACACACAAGTATGCATACACACACACACATCCTCAAACACACACACACACAAACACACACACAATTTAATTATGGCTATATTTAGCACACATCAGCGATGACTTTTTTGATAAATGTGAGCTTGAGTGAGGAGAGGTTGGATCGGGTAGGGTACTGAACAAAAGAGCAGTTGGCCTCTGAATGAATGCACAGATGTAGAAATCAATGAGTCCTCTTCTCATGGTACCACACACACACAGAGAACAGGTGGATGAGTGGGACTGGTGCTAGCAGGCACAGGAGCACAACAGGCTGAAACCGCACCTCTGATTCACCTCTGAGGAGGACCAATTCTAAGGACAGAACTAAGAGAGGGAGAGACAGAGAGAGAAAGAGAGGGAGAGAAGGATGGAAAATGAGAAGCAATTAGTATTGGTATATGTACTTCAAATACTGCACCAATGAAGCGAGAGAGAGAGGGATAGAGAGGAAAGTGACATAAAAGGGCATTGGAGTTAAGAGGAAGACAAACAACTGGGTGAGAAGGAGGAAGGAAACTGTGTGTCTACAAGGACAACATGAAGATGGAGAGAAAGAAAAGAGATCGGACGTAGACATTACACACACACACACACACGCACACACGCACGCACGCACGCACACACACACGCGCGCACGCACAAACACACACACACACACACACACACACACACACACAATACGCCGCGCACACATCGCACGCTATCGCACAAACACCTACGCGCCATTTGCAAACGCTGCTGGCTACAAGACGCCACGCGACGCGACGCGACCCGTTGATGCCTTGATAGCCGACACACATACACACACACACAACAAGACGCGACGCGACCTGATATGCATTGCCACACCATCTACGCACACAGCGCGCGCGCCGTGTTTGGCGCGGCAATCAATAAGCGCAGCGCAAGGCGCTTTTGCGGTGCGTGTGTGCGTGATGTAACGTGTCTGCTTCGCGGCATGCGCAGCTCGGGTGGGGTGGCGACCCAAAAAAAGACACTTCAAAGCGCAGCTTTACAGCGGGGCTGGAAACATTAACCTTTGAGTCAAAGCTGCGCCCTCCACAAACAGCCAGGCGCTAAATTGATTTCGGTGTGGAAAAGGCACACGGTCACTCAATTCCCCTGCTTCAGCTTAGAGAGAGAGAGAGACAGGGAGAAGAAGTGTGACAGAGAAAGAGAGAGAACGAAAGAAACAGAGCAATGAAGAGACAGAAAGGAGTGTGACAGAGAAAGAGGTGGAGAGAGAGACTGAGAGATGGAGAGAGAGGCATAAGGAGTGTGAGAGAAGGTGAGAGAGAGTAAGCATAGGAGAGAGAGAAAGAGAGAGAGGTTGTGACAGAGAGTGAGAGAAGGAAACAACTTTTGCCAGAGTGAAGCCTTTGACTTTAAATCCTTTGTAATCAGTCCAAAGGAAACTATCAGGAAGTAAAAACGACCCATATTACCACCCCACCCCCTTCTTTGGAAAAGAAAGCGTGATTGTTTTGAAACAGACATGTCACACTACAGGCCCCTGAGATTTGCATGTAGACCAGGGGGCTTCCAACTTTTATTTCCATCTTCTCATTTCATCTGTACTTCCTGATTCACAGAGAAAGGCTGTGTCCTTGTCTGTCCAGTTTTGGCTCCACACAGTTGGACTCTGCTTTTGTTTATCTTTGCAGACGCTTTTGTCCAGAACGACTTGCAATGACATCAATAACTTGGCATTTAAATAATCAGTTTATAGTAAAGTAAAAAAAAAAAAATTATAGATGATAATTACAGACTAAATAGAATTAACAGAATAATAATAATAATAGTCATAAACATATACAAACTACGACTCTGAGGAAAAATTAATCACATATTTGTAAATACATTTACTCACCCGTCAAGCCATCTTTTTCTTACTTTACTTTCTGTACTGTCTTATCCATTCATTCATTCATTCATCCAGATAATGGTATTCTCCTCCTATCGAGAGAACAGCACACACAGGGGCAAATCTAGTTCTGGACTGTGATGCTTTCCAGAGCCATCGATTGCTTTACTATGAAATTTGCGAATCATATATACACTGCACAGGATGATGTGGTTCACTATAATGCACTTACAGTTGCATGCATTGAATAAGGAAACACAAACAAAGATGCACGCATACACAGACACACACAGACACGCACGCACGCACACAGACGACCACAGAAAGACACACAGACACTGACACACATGCACGCACAGGCACGTGCGCACACACACACACACATACACACAGACAACCACAAGCAGACACACACACATACAACAACAGGCAGACACACACACACACAAATAAGTGTGGGTGGAAACATAGAGGCTAAGGACACTGACACACATGCACGCACAGGCACATGCGCACACACATACACACAGACAACCACAAGCAGACACACACACACACACACATACAACAACAGGCAGACACACATACACACAAACAAGTGTGGGTGGAAACATAGAGGCTAAGGTTAGGGTAGTTTTTGACACAATGCATTCTTTCTGAGACTATTCTTCCCAGACAAAAGCCAAAAGTGGTGAAAGGTGGACACAGTATTCCTAAAAACAGACCTGTCCCTGACCTCACGATGATTCCAGCCTGGATCATAACAACTCACTTCAGTACAGATCTAAACAGTATTCCAGCAATGCAATGCAGGATAAGGCTGTGAAATGTCAGATAGGAGCCACTACTGGTCATACGTCGGGCCAAATCAGACCTGCTGTCGGCCGCCAATCCTGTTGCTCGATCAGGCGGAGAGGGGCCTGCATCAGGGAGCTCGTTATGTCGACCAGAGAGAGAGAGAGAGAGGACATTTAGGGTAGAGCGGAATCAAATCAAACATTCAGCTCATCTATCTGACCATTGACTGCGAGACACACCCCATGCTTTGATGACCATTAGTGTGTAGTAGTATCCCCTTGGGTGTGGCTCTCTGTTGCTGAGGCCTGAGGGGAAACCTAGAAGACTGAATTCCTGTCCCATCTCTTGTTGTTTGTTGTGCAGTTCCAGTAGGCTCACGATGACCAATCATTTGAAGACACAGCAATCAACATTCCAGCTCCAGCCCAATTGGGTCAGATTTCTGGCATGTCCGAAAAAAGAAAATGTTGTGTTGTCCGTGTGTTATTTTCCATGTGTTTTCATGTCAGTGTTTTGTGTGTGGGTGTGTATGTGTGTGTTGGGTCTGTGTTGTGTGTGTGTCACTATCTTGATGTTTATGAAACATCAGTGACCCGGATTCTGAGTGGTCAGTCAGTGAATTCAAAGTCAGAGTTCCTGCGGTCAGTTCCTGCATTTTCTTCTGGTGAAACAAATCATTGCCTTTCTCGGTACAACTGCATTTCCGAAATACATGTGGTTTTGGACACAAGATTTTCCATTCCACTGTCACCATAACAACCAGCCGATGTTTGTCCTTTTTGTTTGAGGCGGTCCAGTCGTAGTAGATAACTGTGGTGCTGAACTACCAGATCAGAACCAGAATTGGGCCAGATTAGAACCAGAATTGGGCCAGAGTCATGGCAGAGCCGCCCTGTAGTCGTTTTCTGTCTGTTTTATCTCCCGATGTCCATTAAGTCGAGGCGATTTTTGTGGAAAGGTTTTCAGTGGTCGAGCTCAATCTTCCAATCATACGACTCTCACTCTCCTCCCATAATTCTGAATGGCTTGATTAGTTGGACTTATTTATGGCAAACAAGCTGCAATATTTGTTTGTTATTACAGAGCCTGGAGTGTTTTTGAGCGAACATGCAGATCAGGGTGCTAGAAGACTGTGAGTCCCAGTTAGTAGAGTGTGTGTGTGTGTGGGGTGGGGGTGGGGGGGCTGAGTTGTCCCAGCCTTCTCCCCTGTCTCGTCTCTGCCAGTGGCATTATCCATAAAGGATGTCAGAGAGTAGTCAATACCGCCTGCCCCGTCTCACTGAGCAGTGGCTGACATGCAGGATGTGCGTTTCTGTTGTCTGTGTCTGACGTGTGAAGTCACCCTCGAAAGGTCTGCCTGCGTCTCGCTCGCTACCATCCTTCACCACTTAAGAAGCTTCACTCACTGCTCAATGAGTAGGCTATTCTTCTCTCTCTATCGCTCTCTCTCTCTCTTTATCACTTTCTCTCTCTCTCACTCTTTCTCTCTCTCAGTCATTCACATACAGTATTCACTCTTTCTGCCCCCATCTCATCTGTCTTTTCAATATTTATTCCATATTCAGTGGATGTTCGTCTCTCTCTCCTTCTCTTACGCACTCACTCTTCCTCTCTCTCTCCTTCTCTTACGCACTCACTCTTCCTCTCTCTCTCCTTCTCTTACACACACACTCTTCCTCTCTCTCTCTCTCTCTCTTTATTGCCCTCTCTTATGCACTCACTCTTCCTCTCTATCTCCCTCTCTTACACACTCACTCTTCCTCTATTTCTCTCTCTCTCTCTCTTTATCTCCTTCTTTTACTCACTCACTCTTCTCCTTCACCCATGCCTCTTTGACTCTTCTCCCTTCCTTTAGCCCCCCATTTCTCTCTGTTTTTTTCCTCTCTCTCTCTCGCTCTGTCCCCCCCCCTCTCTCCTGTCCAACCTCCCATCTCTCTCTGTGGGTGTTTAGTAGTCTCCAGGGAAGAGCTTAGAGCTCCATTAAGTTTTTGAAGTGCATGGCTGCCTCTGTAGAGGAAGAAAGCCTCTGTTCCTGCATGTGTGTGTGTGTGTGATGGACTCAGGTCATGTTACATGGCTGCATGTGCTTTGGGAAGCAGTGGAGTTTCATGCAGCACAGTGTGCAGTATCTAACTGCAGCACAGCATATGCTATCTAATGAAAGAAGGAGTCTCGATAAAAGGATGGAGTAGCTGTTTTGTTGCTGGTGTGTACACGTGTTGCCATAGTTTGTTTCTATGTTATTATGTGTTTGTGTGTGTGTGTGTGTGTATGTATGTGTATGTGTTTGTGTACATGTGTGTGTGTAAGAGAGAGTGTGTGTGTGTATGTGTGTGTGTGAGTTTGTATGTGTGTGTGTGTGTGTGTGCGTAGTCTGTGTGTGATGAAAGCCATTATATCAGTCATCATGCATACAAGTGTGTTAATTATGATATGCTTCACTTGCCAGCATGATTGCACCACAATAGTCAATAAAGTATCATATCTTCAGGATCTTTGTTCATCTGTTCAGGATAAATGTTGATGTGTAAGCAAAATATCTATTGAATAGCCTATATAATATGAAATATAGGACTGATATGAAACATTATGCTGTTTGAATTTTCCTGTTTGTAGTTTTGAACAAATTTGAACAATGGTTTTGTAACTCGGTTGCACAGATACAATCGTATGAACATGTCAGGACAGAAGGCATAACTTGACTTTCACTGTAATGACAAGCCGGTCTGATGCGGAGTGTCAGTGATTTAACTGTGTCATACGATAACTATTGGCAAGCAGTCAAAGCAGCTGCACACATGACTGTACAGGCTGTTTTGACATCGGCTATTGAGAGTTGTAATGGCAATCAGTGATAGTGGTGGCAACAAAACACCTTTGGTCTCACTGGCTATTGACTGTAGTGAGACTTTTCAAGAAGAACATTTCCACTTTCCTTGACTCACTTTTCATATAGTGGTTGGAAAGATGGTCATCTGTCCAGTTTTCTGTTATTTCCCCCCTCTCTCTCTCTCTCTCTCTCTCCTTCCCTCCCTCTCTCTGTCTCGCTCTCTCAGCTGATGATAGGTGATTTCATCTCTTTTGTTTCTGTGTGTGTGTTTCAGGAAACTGATGTGCTGGACATTTCCTACATCAAGGACACTCGGACGGGGAAGTATGCCAAGCTGCCTAAGGTAAACACAGATTATATTATGGCTGCCTGGTGCACTGGTGGGTTGGCATTGGTTATGTCTAAGGATGATTAATAAACAAGTGCAGTTCGTATGAAACCTCTCAGGATACATTAAGGACGTCAACCTGTCAACAGCATGAATGTGTTGAATGTGTCTGATTCACCATCTGAGGTGTCAAAGTGTTGTGTGAATGTGAAATGACATTTAAAATGAAGAACCCACTTCATTCCGTAATCCTTGCTGTTGCTGTTGTCCTCTTCCTTGAGTGATGATTGAGGATTGGTGCAGCATGTGTAGTCTCTGACATATTCTGCAGTAGGTGAATCTGGATGTTGATACTCCTTAACAATCACGAAAAAAGTACAGCGTGAAGTACACTCCCCTCGGAAATAAATGTTATTTTGGTGTTCAAAAGGGGAATTCATCTGTATCACACTGGATTTCATAGCTGAATGGTGATCTAAATTGTTACAGTTTCTTCAAAACATGTTTTAAAATATGCATTATTGTGGGTATGCTTTATGAGTGAGCACTGTGTGTGTAGCAGCAATAACATCAGGGCATTTTAGGCTTGTCATGTGCTGCCTGATGGCAAGTAATGAGCCTATTCCGATAGAGATGAAATAATAAAAAATAAAATACAATTCAACCAGAGCACTAAGGGCTAAGGACTCAAGTAGATAAATCAATCACAAATTAATATTTATCATTCTTTCAGGGGAGGGAAAAAATCCCCCATAAAAATCCATAAGGTGAAAAACATCACCCTCAAAGAGGCATTAAGCAGCATTTTCCGTAAAATAATGGCTTCAATCTCATTTTGATGATATGCTGACTTATGGTTATGGTTATATGATTTAACAGATGCTTTAGTCCAAAGCAACTTACAAATAAAAACAATACGATAGTTAAAAATGAACAGTGAACAGTTTTAAAATGCTGGTAAGACTACGTTAAAATAGCAATAATAAACAATAATGTCAATGCAGTATCAATGATCAATAGCCTAATGAAAATAAACAAATACTATAATGTACAAACCATAACTCATAACAACAGATATGTCTTTAGACTCCTTCTTGGACACGGCAAAATAGACACGGCATTTTTCATAAAAATGTTCAAAAAGATAACAATGCTTCTTTTTTTGATTCCATGTTTCTACCACATTGTCTTACAACCTTTTGGCATATGGCAGTGTCATTTTCAGTCAGAACAAACATCTTGGTCAAGAGAAAATCATTAAATCAATATTTGCCAGGGGAATGAATAATTTTGTTCTTAACAGTACATGTGGCTGATTGAAGACCAGGCGTGCTGCAGCATTCTAAATCAGTTCTAATGATCTTACTACACAAGCAGGCAGGCCAGCTAACAGTGAATTACCGTAGTCCAGTTTGGAGATAACCACTGTCTGTACAAGAAGTTGTGTGGAATCTTGTGTTAGATAAGGTCTGATCTTCCTAATGTTGTAAAGGACAAAGCGACATGATTTTGCAATTGAGGCTACATGCACAGAGAAGTAAAGTCGGTCATCAATTATGGCACCCAAGTTACACTCCAATCTAGTTGGGGGTCAGTAAAGATGAGTCAAAATATAAGTCAAAGACTTATAATTGATAGAATTGCGTCTGCCAATACTGATATGCATCCAGAACGCCTGGTATTGCAAATGTAACTTTATGGTTCCGACCAGAAATATGACCCTTTACATCAACTCTTGACAGATTGAGTCACCCCTTAGCACTAAATGGGTACCCAGTATGTTGATAATGGATGACAACTGGCTGTTAGTGTGGCGTTGAGACTCTAATCAGTCTTTACTGAGCCACACACACACACACACACACTGTAACTGTGGCTAACACAGGAGGCTGTTATTGGACTGAAATGATAAATCAATTAAGACACGACACATCACAGTGCGTAGGCTGGGCCCCAGAGGCCAATTAGCAGATGGTCTCTTCACAGTGTGCTATGCTATGCTGATTAAATCCAATGTTACAGCATGTACCAGACAACTTCTGCTGACGTTGGTCAGCTGTGTCCATTCTGAGGCCGCAAAGAAAAATGGTTCAAACAATAGATCATATTTCACATAAAGAAATAGCAACAATGTAACAAACATGTATTAACAACATGAATATCTGTTTATGGACTACAGTTTGACTACAGAGTTGTTTGGTGTGGGGCTGTGTAAGTAGTGTCTGTGAATCTCCTGTTGAAATAGTGTCTGTGAATCTCCTGTTGAAATAGTGTCTGAATCTCCTGTTGTTTGTGTTCTCCCCACTCACTGCAGTGAAACATGCATATCTACGTAGGTAGGCTCCTTGTTCAGTGAAACAGACAGAAGGACTGCACAATTAGATCACTGAAGCATCTCCTGGTCCTGTGTGACTGTAGACTTGAGTAGACATTCAATTAGTAAGGGATAGCAGCCGCCGAGTTGTCCCGTTATACAGAATTAATGGGCAACGTGGAGCCTCCTGTTCCTTTATGACTAGTCTTGACTAGAGAAGTAAATATAGCCTGTTAAAACATCTTGTCTGACTGCAGACTTAAGTACATTAAGCACAAATGGAGCTTGCTGAAGCATCTCCTGGTCTCGAGTGGTGTTTGTTATCTTTGCTCAGCAGAAAAGCCCGCTGAGTGGGGTCCAGTTTTACAGAGTAATGTGGATTTAGCCTCAGTGTCCTGCTGCTTTCATCCTCTGGCTATAGGGTTTCTGTAGAACACTGCTCAGCCGGTTGGCCTTCCCAAGACGCGGTCATATTCGGCAAATAGAGGCGAGTTTAGTCCAGTGTCCATATTTGTTTGCTGGAACTGGCCTTAATGTAATCTGTGGCGATAAAGGAACGACTGCAGTCTCAGGCGCTCACTCACACACACACACACACACACACACGCACGCATGCTGGCAGCAGCAGAGATCAGAGGTAGGGGAAAATAGATGATGCCATCCATCCTCTGAATGCCATTGCTACCAGGTCCAACGTTGTGTGCCACTGGCATATACACACACACACACACACACACACAGTACTGAATATAGACTGCAGTTGTGCAGTGATTAGTCTCACTGTAGCGAGGCAGAGAGCAGGGTATCTGCTGTGAATGTGTCCTATGTCATCAGAGCTCATTCTGTTTCCTGAAAGCACTGGCCATGGTCCAGGGATGGTGTGCACACTCTCTCTGACCCCCTCCTCTGACCACTTTGGTTCTGAAAGTGAAAACAAAAGCGCCATTTCCCTAGTCATTTACATGTCGCAGGCAAAATGACATCATGTGTTGCTGGTCTGAGGAGTCCAGTCGGGGGTCTCCCTGACTGACCCAGGACAGTGAGCCCAATCGCCAGTCCACTCTGAGTCAGACGGAGTGGAGACTGAGGCCATCCCCAGCAAGAGAGAGTGGATCAGCATTGGCAATGCCCAGTCCTTCCCCTGGGTAGTCAGTAACCTCACAGCGTGCCAGCCGCCATGAGCTTAGTAAACTCACACGTGTGTGTGTGTGTGTGTGTTGGAAGGGGGGGCAATACACAGTACAATACAGCTGGACCAATACCAGTGTACCAATAACCAATAACAGTCACCAGTGTAGAGCTGAGAGTGTATGTATAGTATGCGTTCTTGCATTGCTATTCAGTGAATTCAGGTTCCGTGACATCACAGGCCAACGTGGTCCAGTGTCATCTGCTGGTACATGTGTGTTTGTGTCTGTGTGTGTGCGCGTGTGTGTGCGTGTGTGTGCGTGTGCGTTTGTGGCTGAGGTCCTTTAAGGTCTCTGGGTCTCACCATCTCCTCCAGACCTGGTTTAATGATGCTAATCATTAACAGGCAGCCTAAGGCAGGGCAGAAGTGCTGAAACACACAAACACACAGTGTTGTAATGTAACGGAGTACAAATACTTTGTTACTGTACTTAAGTAGAAATTTCACGTATCTGTACTTCGCTATTTAAGCATCTTCGTTACTCGTTACTAAAACATAAAATTAGAAAAAATGTGCGCGACTGCAATAAGGGAGGTTTGGCGAATCACTGCTCCTAGATTGCATTTCGCACGCGCCGCGCTCTATTTCAGCTCTTGTTTGTTGCTAAAGGAGGAGGACGCACAACTGAGGACCTCAGCTGGAGGACCTCCCGTTATCATAGACGACCACCCCGACGATAGTGGTGAACTCCGTGAACAGGGTAGTGGTGAATATAACGTCAGACACCCGTGGCCGTATTTGCAAGAAATGTTTCTGTACATCGGCTACCTGCCCTAGCGGCCTGTGAAAGGCTATTTATCCATAGCATCGCAGGAGTTGTCTTCAGTCCAAGAAGAGTAAGACTGAAATCAGGCCCGGGGTGGGTAATCGGGAGAATTCCCGGTGGGCCGCTTCACTTTTGGCCCGGTCGAGGAAACAAATATTGACATTTGTCACGTTAGTCTCTCTTTTCTTAAAGTAGGACACGTTCAGCATTCTGTGCATGACACCAATGCAATGCCTCTGCATGGGTTGTAGCCTACGTGAGGGAGTTCTCCCCTCCCAAAGAGTTGGTTGGGTCCATATAGCCTGTCTTTCTCAGATACGGATAGCCAAGCCGGCCCTACAGTAGACACAAGCGTCAGGAAGGATGGAGGGTAGAAAGAGGCCTGGAGAGACTGAGCAGCAGATCAACCAGTCGACCACTGAAAATTATGAACCTGAAATTAGTGATGAGGAGGCCATGACTACAGGGACAAGTAGAGAGGATAAATTAAAGTTATTTAATGTAAGAAAGAGCAATTACCCTACATGATAAACCTATATGCCTTGTTTGCTCAGAAGAGGGTGTAGTAAAGGAGTAGGCTAAATCACCAAACAATATACAGTAGCCTACCCATGCAAAAAACATGTAGCCTAAACATAGTTCAATATGCCTCTGTGGAAGCATGGGATAGGCTACATTTCAAAGGCTTTCTTTCTTTCTGTTTTGGTAACTTGTGGAATAGTAGAATATTTTTTGTTAACTTCAGTTGAAGTGAATTATTATATAACCTTTACACATTTGTTGAACCATGGTACTAATAAAAACTACAGGATAGTAAGAGCTGAAATGTTGCTTAATTTATCCAATTTCCACCACTATGGTCGGTCTTGGGCCTGAAACTCCCGGTGTCAGGGCACACAGACTCAGGAAACAAGGTTCGGCTCAATCAAGTCGTTTTAATTTGAAAACAGCAACCAAGGCAGGAAAATTTAAACAAGGTCTTAAAGTGAAGTTAACGCTCAGAAGAACTTGACTTGACAAACAAGGTAGTCCTACATAAAGGCTCCAATCTTGCAAGAGGATATCGTCCAACAGAAAAAGTCCAATAGAAAATGTCCAACATAAAAGTTCTACAACCTGGGAAGAAGCAGGAAATTCCAGAAACGAGGAGCTGGGCTTGGAAACAAGGAGCAGTCCGTGCGCTGGAGTAAGTGTCTCCGTTGAAGAGGCCAGACAGAGAGAGCAGAGTGACAGGGGTTTATATGGGCAGTAGGAGATTGGCTACAGGTGCTGGGGAGTGGCAAACGGGAGATTGGATGATTGGATAATCAGTAGACAGGAGAATTAGATTGGGAGATCGTTGGAGCAGAGTGACGAGGAGGAGAGACTGGTGGAGAACCTGGTGGTGTCGTGACACCCGGGCACTGAATTCTGGCAACTTTGAAAACCAGCTTCTTTTGAAGATGAGCAGACACCTTTTCAGTTTCAACTAATGACTGGCATATTAGTAGCTGCTGGACATAGATGGCCTGTGTGTGTGTGTGTGTGTGTGTGTGTGAGTGACGGTGACCTGGGGAGTAAGCCCTAGAAATGCTCATACCACATGACCAAAATGTTCTCCCTACAAGCAGGTCATTTTTTTTTGTGAAAGAAATAAGTTATTTATTTATTTTTCATTTCAGAGAATTGTGCCTAAAAAGTCCTAGAAAAGAATGTGATTTGATTTGATGAGTGAGATTAAGAAGATATGGGAACCCTGAATATGCTTTATGCTTTACTATAAGAAAGCCAAAATAAAGTTTACAATAAAAGTTCAAAATAAAACCGCTTGCTTTTTTACTTTTACTTTTACTTCAAATACTTAAGTACATTAAATATCAGAAAATTACTTTTGATACTTAAGTACAGTATATATCAGATACTTTAAGACTTTTACTTAAGTAATATTCTAAAAGGCAACTTTCACTTCTAACAAAGTCTTTTTCTAGTACGATACTTTTACTCAAGTATTGCTTTCTAGTACTTTATACAACACAGGACCCAATCCAGGTCACATCCACTCCAGATGAAGGTTATATCAAGGCCAGATCCTTGTCTTAAGCTGTGTTTGGGATGTACACACATCCCACTCACTCACTCACTCACCATTACATAATGAAATCTGTTGAGTCCACCATGTAGGGAGGGAATCAGACGTTGTTAAAATGACAGTATACATTTCCAAAAATTCCATGTCTGTATATAATGCAGTAAAGCTAATGTTGCCACAGAGCTGCTTACCTTTGGTAAAATGAGTACAATTCCAGGCAGTAATGTGATTTTTTGAGTTACAAGGCAGTAATGTGATTTTTTGCCAAAATACAGTAAGTGTTTCCCTTCTTTTTCAAAAGATTAATGTTAAACTGAAACTATCTGTGAATTGTAGTATAGACCGGGGCTGCTTCAGATACACCAAATATATTTCTACTCCTTAAAACAGCCATATGGATGTTCAATCAATTCATGATATCAATAAAAGTACTGTAAACACAGTGCAAAAACTAGCACAGTAAACAGTAGTGTTTTTATTTAAAAAAAAAAACTACCACAGTAAACAGTAGTGTTTTTTTATTTCTTAAAAATGAGTCTACCTTTTATAGAATGTTTTGCATAAATATGCAATACATTTCAATTTAATGATCCATGACTTGAACATTTAGTTTTGGCCCGCTGCCCTCCACCCTGATTAATTATTGGCCCTTGAAGGGGAAGAATTTGGGCACCCCTGGTATAGACCCTTTCAATCTGTTTCTAGAAGGTTTCCGGTTTAAGCACTCAAAACAAACACAAATACTTGTAATGAAAGTATATCAGACTGTAGCAAGGGGCTCTAAGGATTGTCAACTTTTAAACATTTTCTTTTTATGTTTGTTAACCACCGAGTTACCGTTAACTCAATGTTACCGTTAACTCAAACCGGAAATACCTTGAGAACGGACAAATAATGTAGGTTGTTGTATACTGAAAACTGACCAACTCGGTTGTAGTGAACGTCGTTTTGTAGTGCACCATATTGATAGAAATGAAAAGTTTAAATTCCAAACCGCTCTACAAAATGTCTCATTCACTACGTTGGGAACTATATACTGTAGTGAGCGTGTGTGCATCGCGAACACGTCTATGTAGTGTTCCACTGACTGCTGCGGTCTGACAGCTCAATAAAGTTTAATGAGGACAGGTTTAAATCCGCTGGTGGATAACGGCCTGATAGTGATCAGTCATTAAGTAATTACAGATAGCAGCCGAGAAATATGGGCATGATACGGATCAGTCATTAACTGCTGCTGTGAGATCTTCATGTTTTAGGGTAGGAATAGATACCTGAAGCAGTTTGATGCCACCTTGGTTAGTCATCTAAACTATCCATACCCTTTTTCTATCTCTTGATGACTCATTTCTTTCGAGAAAACATCCCCTTAACTCCATGAACAGCGTGGAATATACTGTGCATCTCTTTTCTTGTTCTTTTTGCACTTTGTCGTAGTACTGTAAACAGAGTTAATTCCTGTTGTTTAGTCCAAGATCTCTGCATCTTGATTGAGTGAGTGACTCACCCACTTGTAGTGCACTTACTCCAGGCAATCCGTCATTTACATAAGAAATGGATAGAGTTTTGAAACTATAAAACACGTCAAGCTGTTTCCTTGTAATCATCAGTGAATATGTGTTTATAACAAGACACGTCCAAGAGACTGTCTGTCTCTGTGTGTGTGTGTTCATGATAGGATTGGGGAAGTTAAATAATCAATCGATTAATTGAATTACTCAGTTGACATATTTAAACACAACCTGGAACGATGGGCACCAAGTTTGCACCATGATGTCTGTAATTCGCCTCCAGTTATGGGTGTGTGTGTGTGTGTGTGTGTGTGTGTGTGTGTGTGGGTGATTGAGTGCTTTTTCATCTTTAAGAAAAGCCTGTTGGCCTGAAAACCTTATCATTCTATTTGCTCGGCCAGTGCAGCCTGGTTCCTGTGTGATATCTCACACTATTCAAGTGTGGCAACATGAACAAGACATCTTTTAATGGAACCCCAAAATAGCAACAATCTGAACCAAAGAGGGAGAGGTAAAGAGACAGAGAAAGAGAGAGAGAGTGAAAGAATGAAAGTAACATGGGGATGGAGAGAAAGAGAACAAAGAAAGTGGAAGGAGGAAGAGAGAGAAAAGAGAAGATGAGCCAGATGAAAGAGAGAGAATGAGAGTGTGGGATTTTGTTTTGTGACTGTGAGTTGAGTCAGTGTGTGTGTGTGTGTGTGTGTGTGTGTGTGTGTGTGTGTGTGTGTGTGTGTGTGTGTGTGTGTGTGTGTGTGCGCGCGCGCGCGCGGTGAGAGACGCAGTTCCTCTTGTGTCCTATAAGATGGCCTTGTTGTGTAAAGAGAACCATAGTGACAACAGAGAGCTGGCCTGCGGCGCTTATCGGCAGCAGAACATCACATCCGCATTCCACACAGGACAGAAGGAGCCCTGTTCTCCTCCTCCACCTGCTTAGGTAGGGAGAATGGCTCAAACACACACACACATGCACACACACACACACACACACACACACACACACACACACACACACACACACACACACACACACACATGCACACACACATTCACACATACACACTCACACACACACTCACACACACACATGCACACACACACACACACTCACACACATGCACACACACACACACACATGCACACACACATGCACAAATACACACCAGAGCCAGAGCCAAGTCTCATCTTACATAGCAAATGAGAATGGTCATGAAAAGGACTACCAATCCCAATAGAATCCAGCTTTGCTGCCAATAACATCCACCCTAGCTCTAGATTGAAGCAAGCTTTGCAGCCAATAGCAGTTTTTGCTCTTTTTTGCGGGAGCTCTTTGCTCCCGACAGCAGCCAGCTCTGTCTCATCTCCCTCCCAGATCCGTGCCTGCTCCATTCCAGATCCTATCTAAACTCAAGTCTCCCACCTGAGAAACCCCTGCTGTTCTGTTGCCTGTCCAGCAGCTCTGCCTGTCCAGCAACACTGATTTCATGGTGGACTTTGTTTCCAAGACTTTTGTTGTACCTCTGGAGAAAGTCAGTCCTGCACTTTGTTCTCCTAAGGGATTAGCTTATTTCTGGATAAGGCATAAGATAGAGGTCACAGAAGAAGAAAAAAACACTTTTGTTTGACTTAACAGCTCAATCATTCTCTAGTGGTTTGACATTTTAATCAATATCACTTTTAAAAGTAGAGAATAGCTATCCATCCACCCATGCTGATATGACAAAACACAGAGATAGTGTAAACAGTAAAAGTCTCTCTGAAGGTGAATTATTCCCAGGAGTGTGAGGAGTGCTCCCTATCACTCTTACTCTTAGCGTAGATAGCCAGTAGCCTGGGTAGCCTAGGAAGCCTGTAGACTAGGAAGCCTGTAGCCCAGGTAGCCTAGGATGCCTGTAGCCTAGGAAGTCTGTAGCCTGGGTAGCCTAGGATGCCTGTATCCTAGGAAGTCTGTAGCCTGGGTAGCCTAGGATGCTTGTAGCCTAGGAAGTCTGTAGCCTGGGTAGCCTAGGATGCTTGTAGCCTAGGAAGTCTGTAGCCTGGGTAGCCTAGGATGCCTGTAGCCTAGGAAGTCTGTTGCCTGGGTAGCCTAGGATGCCTGTAGCCTTGGAAGACTGTAGCCTGCGTAGCCTAGGATGCCTGTAGACTAGGAAGCCTGTAGCCCGGGTAGCCTAGGATTCCTGTAGCCTGTAGCCTAGGAAGCCTGTGTAGCCTGTAGTCCAGAGTCCTATTCCATAGCCACTTGTGGTGGTGCCGAGCCAAGGTGTACCAAGCTCATTCATTCTCCAATACAACCACACTCATTTTGAACCTTTGGCTGAGCTTGGCATTGAGATGAGCATGTGAGCTAGAGAGATGTAGAGACCATGTGATGCTCCCTACTCGCTCACACTTTGTATTAACCATCTGGCCTGTGTGATGCTGAAGTTAGTGTGATTGTAATTGAGCCACATCAAGAGTGACCTTGAAATGCCCTTTCATTTAAAAACTAAACAGCTAGCTAATCTTTACACTCTGGGAAAATCCCCATCTCACTTCCTCCCTGCATGGTCAGTTGCACATCAGGATCAGCAGCTTGCTTTAAAATCACTGTTGCTGTTGCACTCATAACATCTCTGAAATATCAGTAAGTCTGTAATAACTTTTCTACAATGACTGCCTGCAGTAACCAACTCCTGCCTCTTAGTTCTAACTTCGTTCACCAATGAATCACCAGTGTTTATGATTTGTACTATGATTTGACACTCATAACATCGCTGAAATATCAGTAGGTCTGTAATGATAATACTTTTCTACACTGACTGCCTACAATAACCAGCTCCTGCCTCTTAGTTCTAACTTCGTCTTAGTGTTGAATCAGACATCTGCTGGCAACCTTGTTGTGTTTGTCATTAAATGCTGGCAGTGCGTATTGTGTGGTGTCAGCAGTACCCATACCCGTGCCAGTCTCTTGGTTGGCACGGCAAAAAGGTCTCATCAGGGGACTTAGCCGCCTTAGCAGAACTGGAGCTCATCAGCCATATACCGGAGAGAAGGATCCAGGTCAAAGGCTGCTGAGTTCATAAAGGCCATGCGTGATTTGGAACCACAATGTCAGCGATTGAGCATGTAAATCAGTAAATGTAAATCAGGTTTCTCGGCCAAGTTTACTTCCGTATACAAGGAATTTTGTCTCTGCATTTATCCCATCCGTGAACACACAGAGCACACAGTGAATACACAGTGAGGTGAAGCACACACTAACCCGGAGCAGTGAGCTGCCTTGCTACAGTGGCACTCGGGGAGCAGTGAGGGGTTAGGTGCCTTGCTCAAGGGCACTTCAGCATTTCCAACTGGTCGGGGATCAAACCGGCAACCCTCCGGTTACAAGCCCGAAGCCCTAACCAGTAGGCCACGACTGCCCCATGTGTCCAATCACACGTCAGAAACACACTCCGCAACGGTTCTGGCCTTGTTCCATGCCAACGTCAGACCTGGGGATGTCACAGTGGCCTTGTGTGGTTTGGAACCCTGATGTCAGCTAACGACCTCTCTGCTATTGTCAATGTTTCAGCCAATCAGGGTAGCGGACAAGCCTATTTAAAGGCTTGGTTTAACTTTCAAGGCGCAACACGAGAGTATTCAATTGTCAGTTTAGGCAATCTGTTTGTGTTACTTAGGAACGCAAGATAGACCTTATTATGGTCTGTGCATTGTGTTACGCTTACCGCAGCAGCTTCGTCATTTCCAGTCTGATCCTGCGCCTAATGGTCACCACTCTGCTCTCCTGTGATCCTGAGGAGCTGTCGCCCTTAATTACAGTCCACATCTGTGAGGACCCATGCCCCATCCTCCTCCCCCTGCACTGACCGCACTGAGACGGGGATGACGGGGTCTGTGCTGAAGTGGACGTGGCTCTAATTGAGACAGGTCCTCTGAGGGAGTGGGCGTAGCGTGGCCGAAGTAATCAATCACACTGAACCTGCACACACACACGGCACGGAGCCACATCTGTGGACCTCCATGTACAGTAGGAGGAGAGAAGCCCTCTCTAACATTGCACTGGTAGATACTATCAGACTCTCAATTGCTACACCACCAATGCACCAACCAATTTGGGATGTGTGTGGGAATGTGTGTGTGTGTGTGTGTGTGTGTGTGTGTGTGGTCTTCTTGTCATCTTGGATCTTTCCATTGGTCAATGGAAACTCATCCTAATGGATGATTTGGTGCATTTGTGCAGAGATGAGTAATGTGCTTGCACTGTATCAGGGGAATTGTGTGTGTGTGTGTGTGTGTGTGTGTGTGTGTGTGTGTGTGTGTGTGTGAATGCATGTTGAAGTTGTGTTTGAACAAACACACATCCCCAACATACTTACAGCACACTGTTGCCCCCCCCCCCCCCCCCCCCCAATACACAGCACATTGTCTCATGAGGAAGCTTCCATGAGGAGTAGGGGGATTGTTTGGAGAGTTGATGGCGAGTTGATTTCAGGAGCAATTTCAGTCAAATAACGAGAGTCAGAGCTGATGACAGTGAAACCCTTGAGACAAAGAGAGAGGGAGAGAGAGAACTCAGAGAGAGATGGAGAGATATATTGAGAGAGAAACTGAGACTGAGAGAGAGAGAGAGAGAGAGAGAGAGAGAGAGAGAGAGAGAAGGTAAAGATAGACAGCCACAGAGGAACAACAAAAAGGGAACAAGAAAATAGAATAGAGATACTATCACAGAGGAAAAGAAAAATGAACAAGGGATGAAAGACAATCAGTGAGGAGAGAGGGGAAAAAGACTGGATAGACTATGAAAGAAGAGATAGAAAAAATCAATTGAAAGTGGACTGTCACAGAGGAGAAAAAGCTAATACAATGTGAGTTTGAGGAGAGAAAAAAGACTAGATGAAGAAACAGTCACAGAATACACACACACACACACACACACACACACACACACACACACACACACACACACAAACACACACACACACACACACATACAAACACACAGCAGGTCTATCAGCTGCTTGCTTGTCTACCTGAGTGCTTACTGCGGTGTGTCCTCTAACTATGAAACAGGTCAGGGTCAGGTCAGCACCCCCCTACTGCCCACCTACACACTCTAACATACCGAAACACTGTCCCTTTCAGCCAGCCATTCTCTAGGTACAGTACCACAACAACATGTTTATTTAATAAGATGTGTAAGACATCATTCCCCTACCAAGGCGTTGTCTCCCTAATTTAAGATCATACATCTGAGCTAGCGCGCAGTGGTGGCTGGCCTCAGGTCTGGCCATATGCACAGAGGATTGGGATGATTAGTGGTACTCTGTGCACAGCCTTTTGTTTTGCATTCATAATTTGATTATATTTTATATGTTTTTTTTTAGTTATATATGTTTGGGGCTTTTTTGGACATTGAGAGAGACACGAAACTTGGTGGGCATGTAGCCCCACATGGATGGCATGGAACCGTCATTTTTCGTTTTGATCTGTAGCCCCCCCGCTGGACTGGACCCCCCGAAAGGAGGGTAGGGCAGACACAGTTTTCTATGAATATCTCGAGAACCGTAGGGTTAAGGAGGACCACCTTTTTTTTGTATGTTGATCTTAAGGGGCCATGTCAACCCATTCCATAACCACTCATTTCATGTATAGTGTCACCTAGTTAAAAACAAAAAAGTAAACACTTTTAAAAGTAAACACACACACAAGCACCCACACACACACACACCCACCCACACACACATAAACATAAACATGTACACGCACACATGCACACAATTCAAGAATATCTCAGAATTATGAACAGGCAAGATGGGGGTGGGGTTGTATAAAATGTATTTTACATGTGAAATCTGTGAACTAATCATGTTTTGGTACTTGTTGTCTTGCAGATACCAGTGAGAATTGAGTGTGCATAATGCAATTCATTGAGACAGTTAAAATCATATATGCCTTTCAGCGTGACTTATTTTTGTGGAAAAAATGTGCTGGACTGGGCGGCGGTCATATTTTGTACCGCACTGCGGTACATCTAGTTGTATTATTTTTTGTGTTTTTCCTCCAAACATCAGAGCATCTGTCATAACCGTTTCCTATTACTGGAACTGTTTTAATGTATTTTGCCTTTCTGAAAAATGTCCTCTTTATCTGCTCATTGCAGAGCACTTTGAATCACCAATGTTTATGATTTATACTATATAATTAGCTTGCTTTGTAAACAAACAGACAACAAGGGCTACAAGATCTCTTAGCTGTGAGTGGGTGAAAATAAAGGGATCACAGGACACAGATATCTGGATTACTTAGTTTCATTTGTAAAAGGTTTCAATGTAGTTTTATATCTTCATCAGAGTCCACTGAACAATCTGTGAAGTACCTGATTGTTGTCAGAATTATGGCGGCATTGCCATCCATTACCTGTAACTACGTTTATGTGAGACTGAAAGAGAGCTCCACAGGACCTCGATGATCTTGGTCAGACTCAACACTCTACTCTCTACCGGGCGGGATTGGAGTTTGCATGCGGTGGTCCGGTCGCATGCTGTGTCACTGGCGTCCTTGGGGGGTGAAGCTATTTGCATGCTGTGATCTGTAAATAGAGTGGTGGTGTACTCCTGGTTGGAATGGCATAACGTGGCCATTGGCGCACATCCCCAGAATAGAGCTAGCCAGTGCAGTAGGGACAGTCAGCTGTGCCCAGCCAGAAATCTCAGAACTTTGAGGCCTGACCTGCTGTGTCTGCAAGTACTAACATGTGACTACAATTTATTAAAATGTATAATGTGTGTAAATACGACTGTGTGTGCTCTTACGTATGTGTGTGTGTGTGTGTGTGTGTGTGTGTGTGTGTGTGTGTGTGTGTGTGTGTCCGCATGCATGTGGTGTAATGTATGTGAGAGTCTATGTGTATGTGGTGTGTGTATTTGTGTATATGCACAAACCTATGTGTAGATGAAGAATTGAAGAATTGAGGTCAATTCATAGTTCAGGTGTCTGTCACTAAACAAATACAAAATGATGCCGACAGATGTCGCAGAGCTGCAGGCTTTCATAGTCCTGTGCCAGCGACAAATTGACAAATAGAACGTCACCTAGTTTCTGTAGCAACTTGGACATTAGTGTAAAGTAAACAGACACACGTCATGACTACGGTAACACACAATAGAACTCAAACTCAAGTAGAACTTTGAGTTGAAGATTCAAGATTCAAGAGATTTATTTGTCATTTGCATATTTGCACTGAAATGAGGGATCGTGACAGCAACTCCACACTGTGCAAAGGGGAGAAAATAGAAAAAGTAGAAGAGCAAGAAATAAAAATGAATAATAATGAAATAATTAAATAGAATAGGTGAGGGTAAATAAACATAAATAAATGCTTTAATGGGCTTATCAAAAAGGAAAAGTGCTGGGACAGTTATGCATTCATGGCCCGTATGGCTTAGTCTTAGTCTTTAGTTCTGGCTTTGAGGGACTGGAGGCGCTTTCCAGAGGGCAGCCATATAAAAACACTGTGGTTTGGGTTGATATCCAATCAGAGTATGAAACAATGTCTGCATGATGTTCACATTTCTTTGATGTAAGCGACAAGCTCTGCGACACGAATGTTTCTCTCTTTCCCGTCCTATTTTGTCGAGCAACACTTGTCACCTGAACTATAAATCGGCCTTTACGAGCACACACTGGAATGAACCGGACCCTATACTGAAGATGAGCGCAACAAGAGATCTTAACTTAGGAGCTGTCTGTCAGCAGCCAACATAAAAAAGACAAGTAGCTGAGACATAGAGAGAAGGAAAGGGAAGAGAGAGGAGAGAGCGAGAGAGAGAGAAAGAGAGAAAGAGGGAGAGAGGAAGATAAGCTGCTGGGAGCGGAGAAAAATAACTAGAGGGAGAATGAGAGAGAAATGGGTAAAGATAGAGGGATAGAAGGGGGGAGTGCTAGCACAACAATGACAACAGTTGCAGCAGGCAGAGAGAGAGAGAGAAGAGGAGGAGCACTCATCTGAAACAACACAAGCAGCAGTAGTCTGATATATGTATCAAGATGATGACACACAGAAAAATGACAGGGAGAGAAAAGGACAGGGGGTTAAAAAAGAGTGAACGACAGAAAGAGAATGGAGTTGACTAAGAGAGAGTGACTGAAATCAGACCTGGACACCAGTGATGTAAGCACGGGACATTTAACACACTCGGACGTCTCCAGATAAGGGAACCTGACACTGTCAATTCACATCAAAGTGCACGAGTGTCTTGTGTCAGCACAAGTGTGTTTTCATCTCAGGAGCTGTCTGTCACTCAGGAGGCTGCAATGCTCGTCTGGCCCCACAGTTGCTATGAGTGTCCATAAGGTTAGAGAGGTTGACATGACACACACACATACACACACACACACACACACACACACACACACACACACTACTGCTGAAAATAGTATTTCGCTTTTGTCAGCAACTCTCTTTCCCATACACACACAGAGAAACACACAGACCCCTGCCCCACCCCACCCCCCTTCCACAGACACACACACTTTACTACCAGTGTATTCCCAAGAATGCCATCAGCAGTTCTGCTTTAATGGACGCCTCCCTCACGTGTCTAGCATAATCATGTCTTGGCTGGTCCCACATTCTCTCATTAAACATCATGACCATTAATGGATGATCATGTCCTAGTGTCATTTTACAATTACTGCTAATTGTTAGCACTCCTAATGTTACAGCTAATATTAGGTGTACTTCTAGTGTTACACGCTAGTCCAGACAGGGTGCTATGTGTTGATGGCTTTCGCTCTTGGTCTGTGTCCAGACCAGCTCTGTAATCAGCTTCAAACCCCCAGCACTGAGCTCGGGAGGCACCTAAAGGCCTCCACATATACTGTAACTCATAACTCTGTGTCCACTGTGATAGTGTGCTGTTGATGTCTTTGCTCTGTACCCATGTCCCATGTTGTATTTTCTTTGTCTTTCAAATAATTGCTGCCATTGTGACCAGGACTCCCTGGCAGAAAAGACATTGTGTCTCAATGGGACCTTCCTGGTAAAATAAATGTTTAAATAAAAAAAAAATATATATATAGGCGCCGAGTCCAGAGGCGGTCATCCTGGTTCCAGAAAGTAAAAGTCCTGCCATATATTCTTTCTACCTGTGCACTTAACACAGGTGATATCACCAATTATCTGATCTACCTGGCTGCTAATTAGGATGAGCTGGTTTACTAAACGGTTTGATCAAATACTTGGCAGGACCTTTACTTTCTGAACCCGGGATGTCCGCCTCTGGCACAGACACATGAGTGCGGCGCAGCCTGCTTTCCACGTTCGAGTACATTAGATTCAATTGTTTTCAATGGACCCTTTCAAGAGAGTACCATTATCAGCATCATAGTTGGCCCCACAAGACTTCCTTTTTAACATTCCATATGTTATCTTAATGCAGAGGAAGTAGATTGGGGCCCAAATAGAACGTTCAAGCATTGTTTTTGTTTTTATTGATGAAAGGGTCTATAGAACTGTACACCAGCATTAAACTCTGCCTCTGCCACCGTGTTGATTAAGATTGAGTTTTGTTTTTGTCACCACTGCTCGACTGCTTGCCATTTAAAACATTTTGGCCCTGGTGTACGTGGACAAGTGACAGAATGTGTTGGCGTACCTTACTCATGTCGGCGCCAATATGCAGAGCTCTCCAGGTAGCACAGAAGTGGAACTGGCTAGTATATGGCTGTAGTTTGACCCCGATTAACTCGGACCCAGCATCATAACACAGACATGGACAGATTAAAGGGGTGGTTCAGGATTTTGGACATAGGACCTCATTTCCAAGTAAGCAAGTGTGATATTTATCAGTGGAGACCGTTTTCAACACGTTTCATCCAGTCCTTCTAATTGCAGAGTTTGCAGGTGCTAGGCTAGCGCAAGTCAACGGTATGTGCTAGCCTGCCACTAAAAACAGTCTTACCCACTCCAAAGTACACCCAAGGGAAATAAATTATAACGCCAGATTATTGATGTAAATGTCTGTATTGATAGTTTTATTTTTGCATTTCAACGATCGCATTACATTTTGAGGGACTAGTGTCTTAGCAGCGGCGGAATTATACTTGCTCCAGTTAGTAGTACTGCGCCAAAAAGTAAACAGTAAAGCGCACTCCAATGGGAATACCTAGTAGTAGCCTTGGTAATATCAGTCCGCCGCTGAGATGCAAAATGACTACTACCAACTTCAGGGAACAAAGTATAACCACTGCAACGCGATGCGAGGGTAGTTGTATTTCTTACACTATTCTATCAACACAGACATTTACATCGATTGTCTGGAATTTGCCTCGAGTGTCCTTTGGAGTAGGTAAGACTGTTTTTAGTGGCAGGCTAGCACATACCGTTGACTTGCGCTAGCCTAGCACCTGCAAACTCTGCAATTAGAACGACTGGATGAAACGTGTTGAAAACGGTCTCCACTGATAAATATCACACTTGCTTACTTGGAAATGAGGTCCTATGTCCAAAATCCTGAACCACCCCTTTAAGAGCCACTGGGTCCTTGGGCACAACATTTTGAAAAATAACCCCTTAAATGATGACTTTTAGTAAGATTTGTAAAAAGAAATGGACAGGTTGAGACTTACAATTATGACATAACCATCAACAGATTCAAAGCATCTTGCTGTTAAAAGAGATGCTGATCACAAAGCATGATTATCACACATATGCGTAAGCTGTATTATTTGACTGAGGGGCCCCATTCAGATATCAGAGGTGAATAGCATGACCTATTGTATGTGATTGAAAGGCCCTATTAAGACATATCACATAACATAACCCATGTTATTTGACTCAGGGGCCCTATTCACACATAGTCATCCTTTCATCTGGGATGTGAGGAAGATCCTTATGGGCTCCAAATGTCACTCAGAGTTAATGGAAGCTATCTAATGTGCAGATTTGTCAATTTTTCATCCTATAATTTGACAATCTCATGTTACCATTGTTAGGCTGAAACCAGAACTTTAGATAAAAAATGTTATTAAGCTGTCATATCATACTACTATCATGACAAATACCAATGTTGAAATGGCACTGCAGACTGATGGACATAGCTCATTATGATAGCATGTGACATCTGCCATGATAATATTATGACAAGGTTGTGTTAGTGAAGCAGGATTCAAGTTAAAGTGTTTCCGCCCTGATCTGGCCCAGAACCAACTCTTCTCACTGCGCTACTCACTTCGGTCTTCAGCCCTCCCCAGTCACCAGTGCCATGATTCCATCAGGCACTTGCAGGGACGGCTCCAAACATGCCCCCCTGGGGTCCTCCGTGATGGACAGAGGAGTGCGGTCTGCAGCAGGGTGCCTTGATCATTAGTTTTTTTTATCACGCTAGCACTAGCAGCGCTAGCAGCATTAGCAGCTCCAGTGACCATCACTTCCTCAAGAGCTCTGGAAGTCTGGATGCCTTCCAGGCCTGCTTGGCTGTTCACAGGAACCAGAGGAAGAACAGAGAGGCAAAGGGAAAAAAAAGAAGAATAATGAAATCTGTCAGTGGAGAATCCTGAGTTGTGGTGGAGCTTCCTTTTAAAAACACTCCCTGAAGGAATTCCATCGTGAGTTCACAGTAGCGTATCCCAAATGCTTTAAAAATGCATAATGTATAATGCAGCATTGTTGTTATTTTTTTGGCTTTGGTATAATACATCCTCATCAAACCAGATAAAAAAAGCTAAGGACATGAGGTGAAAAAAAATATTTAAGACTGGGCATGTGTCTTAATTGTAGGCTGCCTGAGACAGGAAGTACAGTTCGGAAGGTTAAGACGCAAACCCTTCAAAGTTACCTCTCGTAAGACTGGACAGGGCCTCAGTCCGTTACTGCAGCAGGCTTGTGTTCTGTGGCGGACTCTGAATTAGGTTTATCAAACTGGCCCTGAACAAATGTTGTCCATGACAACAGTGGTATTGCAATACAGTGAATTTGCAATAGAAAATAATCTATGATGCATCATGATATATTTAACTGAAGAAAAAAATGTAAAAAAAATGTACATCAAAGTGCATAGTGTCAACCCTGAACATGGAGGTTGAGTGACTAGTGATTTGGCCCTTGTAGCTCTGCTTCAGATATTTGTGTGTATACTGTAGGCCTATATACAGTATGTGTGTACTTGTGTGTTTAAGAGGGACACTGTAGGGATGTGTGTGTTTTCTCTGTTGAGGCATGAATGATTTAAATGTGTAGTACACCACACCGTCATCTCTCCTGCCCTCCACACTTTTTCTCTTTCACTCTCTCTTGCTATCCATCCATCCCTCTCTCTCTCTCTCTCTCTCTCTGTGTCTATCCCTCTGTGTAGTACTCTACATGGTCTTTTCTTATGTCCCTCTTTTCCTCTCTCTCTCTCTGTCTCTCTCTCTCTGTCTATCCCTCTGTGTAGTACTCTACATGGTCTTTTCTTATGTCCCTCTTTTCCTCTCTCTCTCTCTGTCTCTCTCTCTCTCTTTCTATCTCCCTCTACTCTCTCATTCACGGAGTACTTTGTAATAATTGAAGGGCACATTTTTGCTGCCCTAGTTCTTTCCCTCCTCTTCATGCTGTTTCCCTCTAGTGTCCTGTCTTTGATCCAGAGGCAGAGAGAAGAGCCTTTAGAGTCGAGCCTCATTACTAAGCCTCCAAAAGCCACTGCAGACATCCACAGGCTCCACACCACACAGCCCTGTTCATTCACCATGTGGGTCAAGCTCTCACAGAGAGTGGCTCATTAGCAGACCTGAGGTTATCCACGAGTCCCATACAGTCCTATGCATTAACCATGTGGATACTTTTTGAGTTTGTCAGCAAGGCACTTGCTGCCCTATGCATTTGACATGCTAGTCATACAGAATAGAACAAAGCTCAATAGCCAACCTGGGGTTTACCACAAGCCCTGTGTGGCCTTATGCATCATCCATGTTACTGGGGAGAGTAATTGCAGGGCGCACTAGTCAACCTGAGGTGTACCACAAGCTCCACACAGCCCTGCACATTAGGTCAGTTGAGTATCTGGAGGGGGTGTAGTGCTCTGCATGAACCCTCTGAGTTGAGGGTATCTGCTGGCTCAGACGGACAGCTCAGTGTGTTAGTAATGCCAGTGCTCTGAGGGGGGTTGCAGGCAGCCCAGCATCTAGTATTGCTTCACACAGAGTTTATATCATCTGCAGCCTCATTGCAGCCCCTTGGGTTATACACGGAGAAGAGAATGTGGTGTAGCCTTTGGTGTTGTTTAATGCATCAGTGGGTCGCAGTGGTGGTGGTGGTGGGGGGGAGGGGCGGGGGTTCTCATCAGTGGTTTGGGGGGTTCTTATTAGCCTCCATAAAGCCCTTGGTAAGCTATCTCTGACAAGAGGGCTAGAAGAGTTCTCTAGTGATGCCTCTCATTATGGCGCTCCAGTGAAACTAAGGACAGCTATGGGCTGGCTACCTACTGTAACAGCTTCACTAGCCAACAGAGGCAAGGCAAGTTTATTTATTTTTGTAGCACATTTCACAAAAGGGTAATAACAAAAGCAAAGAATAAAAGTAAATAAATGCTTAAAAGAGCCATGTTTATAGAGGTGAAAGCCTCTCTCGCAGAGTTGAAAATATACATGCTTCGTGCAGTCCTGCATGTAATAGCCATGCCATCACTTAAAGAAGAGGAAAGATCTAATAATAATTTGCAGGTCATATAATCAATCAACCGTTGATAGGCACTGTTGAGCCTGTGTGTGTGTGTGTGTCTGTGTGTGTGTCTTTGTCTGTGTCTGTGTCTGTGTCTGTGTCTGTGTCTGTGTGTGTGTGTGTGTGTGTGTCTGTGTCTGTGTCTGTGTGTGTTTGAGGAGAGAGATGAGTTTCAAGTGTGTGAAAGATCTAACTGTACTTTATGCTGTCAAGGTCTTGGGTGGGGGAGCTCAAGCAAGCAACCTACAATTTCCAATTTGTGTGTGTGTGTGTGTGTGTGTGTCTTTGTCTGTGTCTGTGTCTGTGTGTGCATGTGTGTGTGTGTGTGTGTGTGTGTGTGTGTGTGTGTGTGTGTGTGTGTTTGAGGAGAGAGATGAGTTTCAAGTGTGTGAAAGATCTAACTGTACTTTATGCTGTCAAGGTCTTGGGTGGGGGAGCTCAAGCAAGCAACCTACAATTTCCAATGTGTGTGTGTGTGTGTGTGTGTGTGTGTGTGTGTGTGTGTGTTTGCAGTCATTACAGATGCTTTTTACTGCTGCAGCACCTCCCTGAAATGGATGTCCCTCAGCAGCATGTGTCCTTTCAGACGAAAATGTCAATTTTGCTAGATGTGCTGTTTGGACGCATTTATGTGACCGATACATTTATGTGGGATAGTCAGTCTGGCCATTAGTACAGGCCAGTGTGTGTGTGTGTGTGTGTGTGTATGTGTGTGTGTGTGAGAGAGAGAGAGAGAGAGAGAGAGAGAGGGAGAGAGAGAGAGAAACCATGGTTTTCTTAGTCAGACTTTTTATATGGCTAGCTAGACTGTATAGACTCTGTGCCAATATCTCTCTTTCTTTCTCTTACTCTCTGTCCTTTCTCTCTTTTTTGTCTTTGCTCTCTCTCCACCTCTCTCTCTCTCTCCATCTCCCTCTCTCCTGTTGCTCCTCTCTCTTTGCCCTCCCTCTCTCTGTTAGCAGTAACCCAGCTGCAATGCGTATTGTGTAATGCTGTCTATCCATCAAGCTAGAGGGATAGAGTGTATGTGAGGGTATGTGTATGTGGCAGGGGCTCCCCACTGATGTCCACATCAATCTGTGGAGCGTAGGACTTTAGGGTGGGCGTGCTGAAGGACTCGGTGATGTGCACTCGGCCATCTGCGTCCACTGTCTCCACCAGGGTGGGGCAGGACATCCTCTCCCAGAGACGCTGCTTCCCGAGGTTGTACTGGCGGGCGTTCCCAGACTTGGTCCTCAGCATGGGATCCACCACCGAGTGGTAGATGGCCTGGTAGTCCTCCATAGTGTGGCCGTGGGTCAGCAGAGGCTCACTCAGGGCTGCGGAGAGAAGGGAGCTGCTCTGGGCCACAGGTGGCAGCGGACGGAGGTCTGGGAGAACAGCAGCGTTTTTGATGTATCTCTCCTCCACAGACTGGGCCATTTGCCTAAGGCGGCTCTCCTGAGCCATTTCCCTTCTTTTCCTCTCTTTAGCCTGTACCGGGAAAAATGGAATAGGGCTTTAATTATGGTTATTGTTATGGTTATGGTAATTAATTAAAACATTTATAATTTAACCAAAAATATGAATGCTTGTGTTTAAGCTTCCTAACATGTGTGGCAGGATGTTTTTGTACCTCTGCCATGAGAGAGGAATCATCCAAGTGGGGGAAGGACATGTCTTGCTTGTCCCTAGCGGCCGTCCACTCAGGTCCCACCACTGGTCCAGAGTCCAGAGAGCTGAGATGCTTTCTCTTCTGGCCATGTTTCTCAGTGGAGCGATACTTCTTGCAGTATCCATTATGGTCACAGTTTGCCTTTTGATGGGCGCGTGCCTTCACAGAGGTTCCTTTGTTTGGATGGGAGGTGTTTTGGTTCCCTTTGGAGCGGCATTTCTTTATCAGGTTGAGTTGCTGCTGGAAATTGATGGTGAACCCTGCCTCCGGAACCAAGTCAGGGACTTGCTGTGCAAGTTCCAGCAGTATGGCTGCTATCTCCAGCCTCTTCTTCAGGTCATTGGATTTTTGATTCACCTGTTTCTGTGGTGCTTTTTTCAACTTACGAGCCTACAGATTATAAAAGAAAAAAGTTAAAGTGATTTTAATAAGTAGATACACGGTTGCGAGATGATTTTTTAGTGACACTTCATCCAAGATTGGAAATGAGAAAATAAATCTCTACCTGTGGTGTGGAGTCCATGGGAGTTTGAGAACTCAGTTGAGATTCTCGGTGACTTTGACTGGAGCTCAGGTAGACTGAAGAGAGAGACGCCACAGTCTTCTGCTCAGGTGAGCACAGCTTGATCACCAGGGGCCCATTGGAGATTCCAAGAGCTTGTTAAGCCTGATCTTTGCAAGGCACCACTCTACAGGGCTTGGCCTGTTTCTTCCTGCGGCCCACACGCTCAGAAGCCTCTGGGCCGGTGGACAGGGTGAGTTCAGAAAGCTTGCAGGTGCTCTCACATCCACCCTTAGCTGGTAGTAAGGATCCAGGGTAATGTTGTGGCAGAGCTGAAGAGTTGTCTCCACTGCTAAAGGTATCTCCAGAAAAGATGGGCCCAGGGAGAGGACTCTGGAGCTGGAGGCAGAGCCTTCACCAGTCTTCCAGGTCAACTTCTCCCCAGTCTGAAGATCATTCCTGTTATAGAGTGGCTCTGTCTCCAGATAAAAATCCTCAAAACGCTTAGATGGTACAACTTGCCTTCTAAGGCTATAGGGGACACTGGTGGCTCACCCTTTGTTGCCCTGTGATATAAAAGTAATGTTACAGTATCCATATGTAAAAGTGCTGGATTTATCTTTATCTTTGTGAATCTTTTAGTGGCTTAATTTTACATTTTAAAAACAATTCTAAACATACAAAAACTGTGAAATCCCTCAGAAGGGTTAAAAGTGCCATTTGGAATCATGTTTTACCTGTTCCATAGGTTTGTCAAGGAAGTTTTCCAAAAAAATGTTGAATAAAATCTCAAATATTGAGGAGCAATAGGTTTCTGTGAGTGATATTTCATGAAAAGTCAAGATTCTAAGTTATGTTTGGGTTAGGTTGCCAATGGTGAAGGTTCTAAAATGATTTGATGTTATTTAGAATCTTCACTTGGCTGTTTAGAATGTTAGTGATGTTTCCTGTAGTTTTTATTTGAACAGAAATCCTGTAGTTTTTATATGAACAGATAGACAGATTGTTATACTCTATTCTGGAGTCTTTATTATATTTATTAAAGAATATAAGAAATTAAAACTTTAATATTATTTTACTATTAAGGTAATATTATTATTATTATTATTATTATTATTATTATTATTAAAAAGGGGTCTAAAGACATATCATACAAGACATAACATGCTACTAGTTAATTAAGCGTTTCTTATGGTTTGTATATTATATTATAATATATATTATAGTGTTTGTTTATTTTTCATTGTCTATTTTCATTAGCATTTACATTATTGTTTATTATTGCTATTCTCCTTAATGCAGCCTTACCAACTTTTTAAAACTATTCACTGTTACGTAATGTAACTATTTTGTTTTTTTGTAAGTCGCCATAACCATGACTATAACTATTTTTTATTATTATTATTATTATTATTATTATTATATTATATTATTTACTTTTTATTATTTGATCATTTGTTTGTTTATGTCTTGATGTCTGTGCTTTACGAGTACTGTACGCTGGTGAGTCATGGCGCTCCATCTGGCATCTTTTTTCTGTTTATTTTTAATTATTTGTTAATTTGTTTGTTTATAGATAGATGGTTATGGTTATAAATCCATAACCATAACCATAACCATCTATCTATAAACAAACAAATGAATAATTAAATAATTAAACAATTGAATAGGAACAGATTAAAATATATAATAATATTTAAAATTGAATAAAAGGGAACAGATTAGAAATGTAAAATCAAATATAATAAGGAGAATAGTTATAATAAATAATTAACACAATAATATCAATTCAATCAATAGCCTAATAAAAGAATGTCTATGGAAAAAAAGGAACGGAAAGGGCAATACATTCCACCAACATGGAACCACTGAAGAAAAGAGTCTGGAATTAGACCCAGTTTTCATGACTGTTCGACAAAACAGACGCTCACCAGAAGACCGCAGTGGGCGGTTGGGGATGTAAGGCTTGATTATTAAATTAAAATAACTAGCAGCAGATCCAGTTAGTGTCCTATAGGACAAAGTGAGAGATTTAAATTTAATTCTGGCTACTATAGGGAGCCAGTGGAGAGTAACTAGGAGAGGGAGTTACATGTGTCCTCTTTGGCTGATTGAAGACGTGCTCCAGCATTCTGAATCGGCTGTAATGATCTTGTTACACAAGCGGGTAAGCCAGCTAATAGTGAATTACAATAGTCCAGCTTAGAGATGACCATGGTCTGAACAAGAAGTTGTGTGGAATCTTGTGTCAGATAAGGTCTGATCTTCCTAATGTTGTAAAGCATAAACCGACATGATTTTGCAATAGAAGCTATATGCTCAGAGAAGTTAAGTCGGTCATCAATTACAAAGCCCAAGTTTTGTGCCGATCTAGTTGGGGTCAGTGAAGTTGAGTCAAACTGGATGTTAATCTGTTGGGGAATAGCTGTTTTAGCTGGAAACACCAAAAACTCTGTTTTTGAGAGATTAAGCTGAAGGTGCCGATCTTTCATCCAGGCTGAAATATCCTTAAGGCATGCAGAAATCCGGTGGGAAACACTAGAGTCATCAGGTGGGAAAGACAGGTAAAGTTGAGTGTCGTCTGCATAACAGTGATAGTCAAATCCATGGGAGCGAATGGTATCACCTAAGGAAGTGGTGTAAATAGAGAAAAGCAAGGGTCCTAATACTGATCCCTGAGGCACACCTGTGGTGAGGTCATGAGACTTAGATACCTGTCCCTGCCAAGACACGTTGAAAGAACGCCCTTTAAGGTAAGATTCAAACCAATCAAGAGCTTTTCCAGAAATTCCCAGTTTAGATAGTATAGATAGGAGAATGTCATGGTTAACAGTATCAAAGGCTGCAGATAAATCTAGTAGAATTAATACTGATGACTGAGCAGAGGACTTAGCTACTCTCAATGCTTCAGTCACAGACAGAAGAGCAGTTTCAGTAGAATGACCACTCTTGAAACCAGACTGCATAGGGTCTAGTAGATTATTCTGATGAAGAAAGTCACAAACCTGCTTGATGACCACTTTCTCCAAAACCTTTGACAAGAAAGGAAGAAGGGAGACAGGCCTGTAGTTCTTCACCTCAGTTAGATTAAGTGTACTTTTCTTTAGCAGAGGTGTAACCCTAGCCTGTTTAAAAGAATAAGGAACTATTCCAGAACTGAGGAAGCATTAAATACATGTGTGATTGCTGGTAGAACAGCGGGTGAGATAGACTGTAGAAGAGTGGGCCAGGGACAGGATCTAATGGGCATGTTGTTGGGCGACTTAAGCTGAAGCAATTGAGAGACTGCTTCCTCATCAAGAGGAGATAAAGAGTCCAATGATGCGGTCATACTAACACAAGGCAAAGCCCTCCTTATAGGAGCATCAAACTGAGCACTTATTTTAGCAAAATTTTATATTAGCAAATAATTTTAGAACCTTCACCATTGGCATTATTTTACAAATAGATACTTTATTTGTAGAAAGATAGATAGATAGATACTTTATTTGTAGAAAGATAGATATACATTTTAGTATGTACTAAAAATTAGTAAAAATGAGACCTGTTTTGCACAAGACCTATCTTACAAAATAACAATAAAAACAACACATCACAGCTTTTCAAATAGCAGCAAGTGAGTAAAGTGTATAAAAAAGGTGCTATATAAAACTTACTTATTAAAAATAAAATAAACTTACTAGTATTATTCTTATTCTTATTATTACATTATTAAATCACAGTTAATATGCCTGCTTGTGTGTTTTTGATGGTGTGGGTGTTTGATGGACTGATTGTGTATATGTTTGTGTGTGTGTGTGTGTGTGTGTGTGTGTGTGTGTGTGTGTGTGTGTGTGTGTGTGTATGTATGTGTATGTGTTTGTGTAGTGAGAGATAATGTCTCTGTTGTCTTGGCACCCATAAAAGCAGAAGGATGAGAAGCTGCCTGACAGTTCTCTGTGTGTGCGTGTGTTTGTGAGTATGTGTGTATGTGTGTGTGTTTGTGTGTGTGCGTGTGTTTGTGTGTATGTGTGTATGTGTGTGTGTTTGTGTGTGTGTGTGTATGTGTGTATGTGTGTGTGTTTGTGGGGGTGATTTAGTGTGGGAGGGTCGAGGCTAATTCCAGCCTGTTCCCATCGCCTCCTATCCAACTGGAAGAGTAGGTACACTCTCCTCAACATCGCGTGGCACTGTCAGCGAGACAGGGAAGATTTATCATAGCTTGTGTGTGTGTGTGTGTGTGTGTGTGTGTGTGTGTTTGGAGGGAGGATTTATTATAAATAATGTGTGTGTGTGTGTGTGTCTGTGAGAGAGAGAGAGTGTGAGAGGGAGAGAAGAATGAGTGCCACTTTAGATTCAATCATTCAAACCACTGGACAGTCATTCCCCCTTGCCTAGCAAGGCATCTGTATGCATCAGGCCTGTGGAGCCGAGTCTGGAGGAGGGAAATATAGCAAGAACAGTCTAGAATGTTCTTGGTTAAAACAAATAAAGACAACGCATATATGCATATCTATGAGGCAAGTATTGGGGATAGTGCTAACTGTATGCCCATGTGGTAGGTAGCTGACTGTAGGGTTGCATAAGAGGTACGTTGTCAGGGGTAGAAGTGGCACCTTCAGGGGTTTCGGGGCATTAGAATGCTCCTGTTATAGCAGAGGTGGGCAAACTTTTTGGCTCAAGGGCCACGCTGGGTCTTGCAAATTAGCCGGCGGGCCGTAGTTTAGCCACCCCTGTGTTAAAGGATGTAATGTGTGCATCTCACTGGGACATGCCCATGGGGTTGTGTAAGGGGGTTCTGTGTGGTAGAAAGGGGAGATCTAGGGGACGGAGGCAGTTAGAGGCTCTTGGTGAAAAACAGAATCAATTCCTCTATAGCCTGTGGTCCAGGCCACACCAGCTTCAACAGAAATGGCTTTTGTTAAAGTGACATCATACCATAAATCAGCAACAGACAGGCTAACTGGAGCGTTGCACACACACATGAAAACAATAGGGATGGGCTTGGCCTGAATCACCCCACATAAATCCAGTTGTTTTCTCCTGTTTCTTTAGCACAGCAGGCAGAACAAGTTACTAATCACTACAAGGTCAAGGGTCGGATATAGCTTGGCACAGATAATAATTGTGACGGTCAGACCAGCCGCCGTACAGAATTCTCGTTTAGCCTACTCTCCGCACACACACATAGTTGATTAGTTGTCTTTGTTCATGCACATTTGAAATATTACCCGGTTACATTGTCAATCATTAAGTTCTCGTATCATTCAGTTACAATAACATTCATGATTTATGCTACAGTACAAAACACACAACACGTTTTTCATTACATATTCTTAACTTTATTTACGGATTAACACATTAAAGCTGGGTGCACACAGTTTGTTTCTTATATCTACATACACTTACATGTTTTTTGAGTTCTTAAGTTACCGTGGCGGGTGGTAAGAGGCCAACGGCAAACACGTTTGGCTGGACTTCCGGGTGCTGAATCTTGGCAAAGTGCTTCTTGCGGCAATGGTGTCACATTAAGAGTCCTCCGGAAGTAACCATTGGAAATGGACGTCATGGGGGAAAGAGGAAGCTTAATTTGGTTTTTATAATTAAGTTTATCCGTTAACTATATTGTTTATGATTATTTTCATTGAAGAATTAATATTTAATTATCTTTATGCTTATGTTGAACTGGCCATAGATATCATGTTTGTTGTTGTCTAAATGTCAATTAGTTGTAGTCATCCCTTCTGTGTCTTGTTAGTCTAGCCGGCCGGCATATATGTTCCCCTGTTGTCCCATTTGGTTAGGTCAGTCTTTTGTGTTCAGCTCTCTCATATGCTTTGAGTTATGTTCTGTTCGTCTGACCTCATAGGCCTATTAAATAATGTTTTACTTAAATTATTATTTTGATATGCTTTGTCATATCTGCTTTTGAAAAAAGAAAGACAAAAAAAAATAAATGTTTCATTTTTGAAACTGAAAAAAGTGCGTCCTCTTTAGCCAGCCTGCTCGATCACAATAATGTATAACAAAAGTATACTACAACGTAAATCGCTTAGTATGGAAGTGTCAAAAAGTTGTTGTTTGAGTGTATAACAACCTGTCAAAAGGCAACATTAATGGATTCACAGTGAAATAATCTCTTAGATGTGGAAGTGCCTGGCACCTGGTGACTTGCTTGTTGTCCTGTTGTCCTGCTTGTTGTCCTGTTGTCCTGCTTGTTGTCCTGTTGACTGTTGTCCTACAGCCCATAAGGGAGTGGGCGGCACATGGCAGGGGTCTGATGGACACCCACTCCGCCCAGGTTAATTAGATGGCTTAATCGAAGGGTTTTGACGAGCGATTGTTAAGAGGCATGAACCGTCTCATTTCAGTCTGCCGGCCCACGTTTGACGGATGACCAGTGAATGAGTGTGACCTTTTCAGGCTCACACACCGCCCCCTCACACACACACACACACGCACGCACGCACACACACACACACTCACATGCACGCCCACACTTTTCATTAACCCATCTTCCATCTTCCAAGGGCATCACTCTATTAACCCCATCACACACACACACACACACACACACACACACACACACACACACACACACACACCTGCGTACACACACACACACACACACACACACACACACACACACACACACACACACACACACACACACACACACGTACTTACGTGGCATGGTGTATTTATTTTGATTTGACATGATCAATTCTGCACATTGACCCAGTTCCTCCCTGAAGGTGACATACAGTAGAGTAGTTGTACTTGCACTGAGCAGGTTGTTGGTGTAGCCTTGTTGGTGAACTGAGGCCAGTTAACGGCCATGCTCCCTCACTGACCAGTCAGCTCCTCTGTAAACGATTGCATTAGTAAACAACAAACACCTTTAGTGTGGGAAAGCAAACAAATGAGGACCTGATGGCCAGCCGCTCCTCTAATCAGCCCAGTAAACCACTGTGACACACCCAGCGAGGCTCTTATTCATCTGGACTGTGGTTTGCCCATACCACCGGTACTTAAGAGTGCTTTGTCAAACCACTTAAGTCAATAAAGGGCCATTTGTTTATAAACCTTAATAGACTTAAGTTGAAATGTCTTACTACAACATATATTATAAAAGAGACAGCACCTCTTTAGTGGTGGAAGCCAGAGGCCAGAAAATAACACATACCAGCTCATAAGCTCACCAGTTTTGAGTGCAATTTTTTAGGGAAAACATCCAAATGGAGCAAAGCCATCACCTCATGGGTCTGCACTCATTCACTACACTAGTGTATGTGAATGTGTGTGTGTGTGTGTGTGTGTGTGTGTGTGTGTGTGTGTGTGTGTGTGTGTGTGTGTGTTGTGTGTGTGTGTGCTGTTATTGTTTAGCATGACACACCAATATATATAAATGCTGTTAACATTTTTCATTCTATAAATTACAGTGACTGAACATGCTGACTCACTCAGTGACTAACGTGGTTGTTTTACTCCCACACACACACACACACACACACACACACACACACACACACACTCAAATGCACTCACTCAGACAGAGCACTAACAAACTGACACACACACACACACACACTTGTTGAATGTTCCCAGAGACATTAGCACTTCTCTCAGGACCGGCAGTCAGAGCTGGTGCCAAAGCAGTGGACATCAGGGGGTCCCGCTGGGCCCGTCGCTCTCATCGCCACGGCAACCAGGCTCTCAGGCCGCTCCCTCAGGCTTACCACAATGCACCAGTGCACTAATTAAATCACTCTGAAAGGGCCAAATGAGGGCTCTCACTCCTCAGAGGAGGGAGGGAGAGAGGGAATGAGAGGGGGAAAGAGGGAGAGCAAGAGAGGTGGGTCCGAGTGTGAGAAAAAAGAAGAGAAGAAAAAACAGAAGAGGCCAGAGAGAGAGAGAGGAGATTGGAGAGGTAACAAGGGAGCGGATGAGGAGGTGGGTAGAAAGAGAGAGAGAGAGAGAGAGAGAGAGAGAGAGAGAGGGAGGGAAGAAGTGTGAAGAAGAAAAACAAAAGAGAAGAAAGAGAGGGGGGGTGTGAGAGCAGTGTTCAGAGAGAAGAGAGCAAGAGAAGGATGGAGTGGATGAGAGGGGGTGTTTAGAGAGGAGAGAAGAGAGTGTGAAATGGAGGGAGAGGGGTGTTTAGAGAGGAGAGAAGAGAGAGGGTGAGAGGGGGAGTAGAGTGTTCAGAGAGCAGAGAGAGAGAGAGAGAGAGAGAGAGAGAGAGAGGGAAGGGGAAGGAGGAAAAGAAAGGGAAGGAGGGAGAGAATTGTAGCGAGAGGACAAAGCAGAGAGGGGGATGGGGCAGGAGAGAGAGAATGAGAGAGGGAAAAGAGGTGTAGAGGACTGGATATGAGAGGGTTAGTGAAGAAAAGGAGTGTAAGATACAAGAGGGAGACAGAGTGATAGATAGATGGAGGGAGGGAGACAGAGTGATAGATAGATGGAGGGAGGGAGACAGAGTGATAGATAGATGGAGGGAGGGTGGGAAGGGAAGGGAGAGAAAAAGTGGTGACGCTGAGGTATTTAAAATGACAGGCTAGTTCAGCATCACAGACAATAGTGACCAATCAGTATCCTGCAATACTTTAACGTCACCTTTTTGTATTGCCTCAGCTCGTTTGGAACTCCGATAGAGGTGATTTTCAAAATAGTACCTGGTACCAGTTTTTCCCCAGAAAACCAAAAACAAAGTGAGTTGAGCAGGGACCAGGCAACTCCAACATGGGGTTGACTCCCGGGAACACTCATAAGCCTCTGATGAAAATGTCCCTTTGCACTCTCAGACATTTTGGGTAAAGCCGGGCAGGCATCCACTAAAGGGGTGAAAATGAAATGTGGACACTGGATCCGTACCAAACCTCAGTTCTGTTTAGTCATCCGGTGCAGATCTGATAGAGCTTGGATCTGCACCAGACTTTGGTTCCGTCTAGTCATCAGATCCTGGTCCAAGTGTAGCTGAATTCATTCTAGAGTCTCTCTCTCTCTCTCTCTCTCTCTCTCTCTCTCTCTCCTCTCTCCCTCTCTCCCTCTCTCTCTCTCTCTCCCTCTCTCTTTCCCTAAGCC
>NC_063196.1:14286284-14293784 GCF_017589495.1 Alosa alosa
AGAACTGACATAATAGATTACAGATGAGTGGGACACTTTGTATTTATTTGATTTCTGTATTTGACAATTCATAAGGCCTTTCCATTAGTGCATATGACTGGTGAGTCTCCCCTGGCCACCCAGCCCAACTGCGAGTTGCTGCCTTTTAGGCCCAGTGATGGTGGCACTGCTGTGGTGCTTCTCTGTTCAAGTATGAATCATTGTTACCAAATGTTTCAGACATCATCTTAAGTCGCCAAGTAAACACCACACCACTCCCACATTTACCAAATAAACACACTCACACTCTCCAGCTGTGAACGCTCACACACACACACACACACACACACACACACACACACACACACACACACACACACACACACTCCTCTCTCTGACTGGGGAGTGGTGTGTGTTTGTGAGTGTGTGTAGTTCAACTTACAAAGCCTGAGGAGAGTGAGAGATGAGAGGAAGGACACCAGGACAGCGCACACACACACACACACACACACACACACACACACATACGCCGCGACGCGACGACGCGCATCGCGCCGCCGCATAGCACTCCACGCGACGCACGCACACACACACACCCCCACCCACCCACACCCACACACACACACACACACACACACACACACACATAGGGGGAGGGGGGATTATTGGTGGGGGAGGGGTATGTCACTTCCGAATATAAAACCCCCCGACCTCACTTCCGAAAGTTGAAAGAAAATACTTGCCCTCAGGTCAGAGGAAACTAGCAGGGCCACTGACCCATAAAAGTACAGCCAGCACCCCACATCACACACACACACGCACACACACGCACACACACGCACGTGTGGTCAGGTCTGCAGGTCATTAGGGGCCTGCAGGTCAGTGTAGGTCTATGGTCTTACATGTATGTATGTTGTCTTTTACATGTATGCAGTCTTTATGTATGTATGTGGTCCATATGTCTGTGGTCTATATGTATGCACAGAAGCTCTATGTAGGCTTTCTAATGGGTACATGTCGACTGGTGTGCTTGTGTATCTGTGTGTGTTTGGGTGTCTGTGCATGCTTTGCAGCACATATGTAACTTGAACTGAACACGCATGCACACGCACACACACACACACACACACACACACACACACACACACACACACACACACACACACACACACACACACACACACACAGACACACACACACACACAGACACACACACACAGACAGACACACACACACACACACACACACACAGTGTTGGGAAGTAACTGAATACATGTATTCCGGATTACATATTTAAAATACAATATATAAGTAACTATTTAAATACAGTTACAATTTAAATGGGTGGTATTCAGAATACAGTTATACTAATACATTTAAGGGATTACATCTTAAATTAAGACATAGGCCAAGGCTATCAAAATGGGAGAGGTGGGGCCTGACAAGGTCTGTTATTGGATCAATCCAGTGTCAGTATGAAAATGAACCAATGTGTCTCTGACTGTCCTTGCTTTGGGTTGATCGTTGGCCAATCTAATTAATTTGTATATTCTATCGGGCCAGAGGTGTGTCGGTCCACCGGGAAAACGCCTGTATGCCAGATGTCCGATCCGCCCCTGTATCAATCCATCCTCACTGTAAAGTAGGTTTTGTTTTGGGTTGTTGTTGACAGTATGGGTCTTACAAGTTTGCATAACCTCACATCCACTGCTATGATGTAATCCAAGAAATTGCTCATCCCTCCTCACCTCTGTCGACTCCCTGCCACCACAAAGACACAACAACATGGAATACACTACTGGACTGCGTGCTGAAAGTGAAGCGTATGCAACAAACTCTCCAGGGCCTCAGCAGGCAGATGGAGACTCTGAACAAATATTCAACCCCATCTTCCTTGATTTCCCATCACCACCTACACCCAATCACGTCCCCACCCAATTAAACTCCCCAGACCACCCAAACCCCCTGATCTCCCATCACCATCCCCACCCCAACACTCCCCCACCCACTCAAACTCCCCAGGATCCCCTGTATACTCATCCCCACACCAACACTCCCCCACCAACTCAAACTCCCCACGATCCCCTGTATACCCATCACCATCCCCACCCCAGCACATGATTTTCCCTGGAAAAGATGCTGCCAGTAGCCTTGCAGCTTGTTAGTAGCCCAAGACCTTCAACTTTATACCCAGCAACATCCCGCCTTGTTAGTAGACCAAGACCTTCAACTGTATACCCATCAACATCCCACCTTGTTAGTAGACCAAGACCTTCAACTGTATACCCATCACCATCCCCACCCAAGCACATGATGCTCCCTGCAGGAATGGAAGGACTGCTGCCAGTAGCCCTGCAGTTTTTTAGTACCCCAAGACCCTTAGCACCAAAGGAGCGCATGGCACCTCCACGGCCTCCCCCTTTCCATTCAGAAGGATCTCTTAAGCAGCAACAACCTCTTAGTTTATATTCTCAGCTGGCATATAGCAGCTGCAGGGGACAATTATTTGATAATGACGATGACAGTATTATATGATATTCTCAGGGTCCCTGCAACAGAAATGGTACTGACAGTGGTTTTGAGAACATGCCGGGACCCAGTAAGCCTATGACAATCTCTATTCCTGTATTGTCAAGTAATAGAAGACAAGTGCATCGAGCTTACAGGGTAAACCAGTCCAATCCTACCCGTACCACAACAACCTCAGATTTTCCCCGTGGATAATATTTCCCCAACACTTACAGCTAAACTAGCACTCCTAAATATCAGTTCTCTATCAAACAAATCATTCTTAATTAATGATTTGATTTGCACACACAACCTTGATTTCTTACTTTTAACTAAGACATGGTTAGATCAAGCAAACAGTGCTACTGCTCTCATCGAATCAGCTCCCCCAAATTTCAGTTTTTTGAGTGCTACCAGAGCAAATAAAAGAGGTGGGGGGATAGCCACAATTTTCAAGACATCTTTTCAGTGTAATATCTGTGTGCTCGCATTAAGTCTTCTCCTCAGATTTTATTACTGACAATTTACAGGCCTTCAAAACATTCAGCTAAAGTCTTTCTTGAAGAGTTAGGCGAACTGCTATCAGTCATTTGCATAGAGTTTGACTGTCTTATTATATCAGGGGATCTAAACTTGCATGTGGATAATCCTGAAAACAATTATGCCAAGGAATTAATCTAATACTAGCACTAATCGATACTTTCTCCCTAACACAGCATGTACAGGTGCCAACACACTCTCTCGGCCATACTCTGGACCTTGTTATCACAAAGGGTCTCAATGTCTCTACAGCTGTTAAAGACCTGGCCTTATCCAATGTGATCTTTGATGTGTCTATGTCCCCACACACTCAAAACAGATCTATAATGGTAAAAAGGAGAATCATAAACGATCAGACAAGTGCTCTCTTTGAGCAAGCACTTTCGCAGACGTCAAGTCAACTGTCAGACTCGGTAGAAGACTTGGCAAACATTATGCTCCATACATTGCTCCATTACAATTCAAAAAGTTAAGGACAAACAGAAAGCACCATGGAAGCAAAATCCAGCAATTAATCTCCTAAAAAGAGAGTGTAGGAAGACCGAAAGAAAATGGCGTAAATAAAAATTTCAGATCCACTATGAAATCCATAAAGAGATGCTCCGCACATATATATCTGAAATATGCAAAGCAAGACAGTCTTTCTTTTCTAACATCATCAGTAGAAGTATAACACTCGTGTTCTATTTTCAACTGTTGATAAGTTAACAAATCCCCCCTCACAATTAGCGCCAGAACTTCTCTCAACTAATAAATGCAATGAGTTCTCATCTTTTTTCAAAGGTAAAATTGACAAAATCAGACTCAACATATCTATTCAATTACCAATTCAACACCCGGAACTTCCAGCTACAAATAGAGGGAAACTTAACTTGATGTTAGAGTTCAGCTTGATAGACCACGACACACTTGAAAAAACAGTACAGAAGCTCAGCTCTTCCACATGTGGCTTAGACATTCTGCCAACCAATTTCTTTAAAACTGTTTTTCACCTTATAGCAGCAGATGTCCTTCGCATGGTAAATTCATCACTGCTGTCTGGCATTGTCCCTGAAAACAGCTGTTGTAAAGCCACTTCTCAAGAAGAATAACCTGGACGCCTCCATGCTAAACAATTACAGGCCCATATCCAATCTACCTTTTATTGGCAAAATTATTGAAAAAGTAGCTAACCACCTTCCTAACATCAAATGGGTATTTTGATTACTTTCAGTCAGGTTTTCGGGCAAATCACAGCACTGAAACAGCTCTCATCAAGGTTTTCAATGACATAGGCCTTAATACAGATTCAGGTAAAACATCAGACCTAGTGCTATTGGACCTTAGTGCAGCATTTGACACTGTTGATCACAATATTTTATTACACAGACTAGAACCTGGGTTGGATTTACAGGCATAGTTATTAACTGGCTGAAATCATATCTACAAGAAAGGAGTTTCTTTGTTGCCATTGGAAACTGTACCTCAACACCAATGTCCTTGACTTGTGGTGTTCCCTAGAGGTCGATCTTGGGGCCACTATTATTCAACCTCTATATGCTCCCACTTGGACAAATCATCCAAAGTAATTTAATTTCATATCATAGCTATGCAGATGACACACACATTTACTTAGCTCTGTCACCAAACAACTATGGTCCCCTTGAATATCTGTGTCAGTGTGTAGAACAAATCAACACCTGGATGTCTCAAAATTTTCTTCAGCTGAACAAAGAAAAAACTGAAGTAATTATATTTGGTAAAAAGGAGGAAAGACTTAGGGTTGCCACTGTCCTTGACACAAAAGGGTTGAAAGCAAAGGATACTGTTAAAAATCTTGGTGTATTAATTGACAGTGATCTAAATTTCAACAGCCACATGAAAGCGATAACTAAATCAGCTTTTTACCACCTCAAAAATATTGCCAAACTTAGAGGGCTGATGTCAAAAGATTATTTAGAAAAACTCATTCATGCATTTATCTCCAGCAGGGTTGATTACTGCAATGGACTTTTCACAGGCCTTCCTAAAAAGACAATCAAACAGCTTCAGGTGATACAAAATGCAGCAGCTAGGGTTCTCACAAAAACTGAAGAACTGGCCACATTACTCCAATTCTTAGGTCCCTGCACTGGCTTCCAGTAAGTCACAGAATTTACTTTAAAGCACTACTGCTTGTTTATAAATCACTTAATGGAGCAGGACCTAAATACCTCTCAGACATGCTTCAGCAGTACACACCCTCCAGACCTCTCAGGTCTCAGGAGAAAAACATGTTAGTAAAACCTGCTGTTAGAACTAAACATGGTGAAGCAGCTTTTAGCTGCTATGCGGCTCAGCTCTGGAACCAACTTTCGGATGATATTAAAAAGGCCCCAACTGTAGTCAGTTTTAAATCTAGACTTAAGACCAAACTGTTCTCAGATGCTTTCTGCTAACTGCACTGAGTTATAATTTCTGAATCTGTCTTGAAAATTATTCTACCTTGTGTCTTTTATTTTGTCTTTTTAATCATTCTCTATTCTTAAATGATTTTACCTTGTGTTTTATGTTTTCTTTTTATTATGATCTTTACCTTTTGAACTATTCTTTGACTATATTGCCCTTCTATAATTTCATTTGTTATTATTATTTGGTTTTGTTTATGTAAAGCACATTGAATGACCTCTGTGTATGAAATGCGCTATATAAATAAACTTGACTTGACTTGACTTTGAGTAATCTATTGGAATACGTTACAAAATACATTTTAGGGCATGTATTCTGTAATCTGTAGTGGAATACATTTTAAAAGTAACCTTCCCAACACTACAACACGCACACACACACACACACACACACACCAGGCCCCTCTCCTCTGCTGGTTAACCATTAGCGTTGTGCTTTAGCTCGGAGCAGACCCAGGGCCCTAGAGGTCATCTGCATAATAGACATTAATTATTAGTGAAAAGCCACTTATCGCCAGCACATAATGAAGGCTCAGGTTGCAGACTGGCTATTTTTAGAAGTCCTGTTGTGCCAAGCGACTGTCGCCGCCAACTACAACGACCCTCCCAGGCTCAGATGCCACTGCAATGCATCCTGGGATTAGTGGAGGAACAGTAAAGAAGGAGATGAAAATATCTGTCTGCTGCTTTTACTGTTCAAAGCACACAAATACACACATATGCACTAGCATATATACTTACGCACACACACACACACACATACACACACACATGCAGACATACGCAAAGACACACATATGCACGCGAACACACACACCCACACACATGCATACACACTTTACATTTATACACACGTGTGTATGATGAATGTATGCAGTCCATCCAGCAAATGTTCCTATGGAAAAAGTGTGTAAGGCACTCGTGCATGTTTAAGAGCACACGTGCACGGGCATTCCGGAGTGTAAACACACACTTCTGCACACACACTTATATGGACCTACTACTGTTTGTGCTCGTGTCATTACCTCACCTGTTTATCTTTACTTAATTACTTCATAAACACAATGTCTGCCTCTGAGACACTGGTTTGGTCATGTTTATGGTGTGTATGTGTGTGTGTGTGTGGCCCTTATGAGTGACTTCTCTTCTCTTAAACAGATACACCAGACTGAAGCTGCAGACCAACCCTGAAACCGGCATCCCAGTGAAGAAGTAAGTCTCCTTCCTGAATCTGGTCTATATACAGTCTGGATCAGCTTTGAATCTGGTCTAGATCTAGTCGGTATCAGGTCTGAATCTGATTTACAGAGAGTCTGGATCAGGCCTGAATCTGGTCTATATACAATCTGGATCAGCTTTGAATCTGGTCTAGATCTAGTCGGTATCAGGTCTGAATCTGATCTATATAGATCTGGATCTGGTCAATATTTGGCCCATAGTCTGGAACGAAACCTCATCTTTTGTATGAGAAATAGCACCAATTATCAACACTGAGGGATCAATGGCATCCTTTTTCTTATCTTTGTGTGTGTGTGTGTGTGTGTGTGTGTGTGTGTGTGTGTGCTCTGATGATATACTAAGCAAATCCCCTCCTGTCATGGATGGAGACATCTCATAATGCCTTATCTGTGCCATAGTATATTCCGGATGTTCTCAGCAGACCGGAAGCGTGTGGAGACAGCGCTGGAGAACTGCAATCTACCGTCTGGACGGGTGTGTACAGTGCCACACACACACACACAAGGAAAATATTATATGGAACTAGAAGGAAAAAAGTGCTGCCACGGCACGAGTTAGGCCCTAGTCATCAAGCAGCTGTCGACCAATTCAACACACCTCACAGGTGGCTGTTTACTCGGTCGCTCCTGCGCTCAAATTCGCGTCAGATCGCTCCAATCAATTTCGCTCTCCGCTTCACTTAAAAATCATCCTGCTCCAGTGAAATTGCTCCACGCTCGCTCCAGTTTAAAAGAGGGAGAGAAAAATACAAGCCGAATTGTCACCTTAAACAGAAAACTTAAATCCCAAAGAACTAAGAGCAACGGCA
>NC_063196.1:14308784-14323784 GCF_017589495.1 Alosa alosa
TGACAACAGATATCTCCTTCAAGGTACCGCCATCTTCAGCCATCTCCCTCTTTTCTTCACCTCCCTCCTTTTCTCTTCTCCTCTTCTCTCCATCCCATAGTCATCCTCCTCTCTTTGCTCTCCATCTCTTCTCTCTATCCTCACCCCATTCCTTCCTTCTTACCTCTTTCCTTCCTTCTCTACACCTCTATTTTGCATGTTGCCTATTACCTTTCTATCCTCTCTCCATTATCTGCTGATTACATTCTATTTTGCATCTTTCCATTCTCTCTCCATTATCTTCTGGTGACATTCAACTCTTTCTTCTTACCTCTTTCCTTCCTTCTCTACACCTCTATTTTGCATCTTTCTATCTTCTCTCCATCCTCTTCGGTTCACATCGCTATCTTTGCTCAAATTCAGCTCTTCCTTCTTGCCTCTTTACTTCTCTTCACCTCTATCTCTCCATCTCCATCCCAAAGTCAACTCCAAATCAAAGATTTTAGAACAGAACTCCGCTCTAGAATCTTTGCTCCAAATCAGGCAACTTTAGTGTACAGTAACATTAAAAAAACAAGTAAATGAAGCAGGGAAGAGGAAAGATGGTGGGAGTGAAGTTGTATCTGAAAGAGAGAAGAAGAGGGAGAGAGATATGCAAAAGGATTAGAGAGGGAAAGAGAGGGGGATAGATGAGTGTGAGGCAGATGAGAAGAGAGAGGGATAGATGAGTGTATGGAAGATGAGAAGAGAGGGGGTGAATGAATGTTTGGCAAAAGAGAAGAGAGTGGGATGAATGAGTGTTTGGCAGAAAAGAAGAGAGGGGGATGAATGAGTGTTTGGCAGAAAAGAAGAGAGGGGGATGAATGAGTGTTTGGCAAATGAGGGGGATAGATGAGTGTGTGGCAGAAGAGAATATGTAGAGGAGAGAGAGCACAGATGGACAGATAAGATATACAGTAGAGGCAGAGGAGAGGTGCTCGAGTCATGTAGGTGGGTTGTCTGTGAGAGTGTCTGTATGTGTGTGTCTGTGTGTGTCTGTGCATGTGTTTGTGTGTGTGTCTGTGTGTGGGTGTGTCAACATAATAGCGTAATAGTGCGATAATGGAGTTGAATCTTCAACACGAGGAGTTCATTTGCGCTCCATCAGCGGGTCAAATGACTGGTGGATGGACTTGCACTCGGCTTCAGCAAACTTTGATCACACTGTTAAGGGCCTGACATTGATTGCCTAATGAGATCCCCAAGTCCATTACAGCTGTCCCAACTCCCCCTCGTCACTCTCATGGGGGGGTCAGTATGATGGCAGATTGAGAGAGTCTCTATTGGGAAGGGAGGAGCGGGCAGGAGTAGTTATGTGGACTTAAACTACTCATTACAATTTAGTGCCCGCAGCGATGATTGGGCTTTTATTCTGTTTTGCTGTGTGGGGGAGGCAATTCCATCCATTAATGGCTCAGGGCGAAGCTGGACCCGTTTGGAACTGGTGGTAGGGATGGACTTGATTGCTATTGCTTGTTAAATAGAGGTTTTTGAAAAGGCCAAAAAACCTCTTTATCTTTGCAGCTATCTCATCTTTTCAATTCTCTCTCTCTCTCTCACTCTCTTCTCTTTCTCTCTCTCTCTCTCTCTCTCTCTCTCTCTCTCACTCTCTCTCAGGAAGTCATAGAGGCCATTGCAGAAAGTGCATTTAAGACTTCGCCATTCCCCGTCATCCTGTCCTTTGAGAACCATGTGGACTCGTAAGTTCCCCCAACTCAAATGAGCGAATTAGTGAACACACAGAGCACACAGTGAACACACAGTGAGGTGAAGCACACACAGTGTTCCTCCAGGTGAATTAGTGAACACACAGAGCACACAGTGAACACACAGTGAGGTGAAGCACACACTAACCTGGAGCACCTTCCTACAACCTTCCTACAGCGGTGCTCGGGGAGCAGTGAGGGGTTAGGTGCCTTGCTTCAAGCCCGAAGCCCTAACCAGTAGGCCACGGCTGCCCAAAACAAAACTGTGTGATTTCTCTTTGAATACTGAAGGGAGGGGTGACCTACCTCTCTGGTGTATTTTGTTCGGGCCTTGGTTAAAATATAATGTATGCTGTTTTGGACAAAAGTGTCTGCTAATAAATTTAAATATAAACATAAACACAAACAAACACAGCTTCCTGCGCAATCGCTGACTGAAGTCAGGAGTCTTAGATGAATAGCCTGTAGGCTCGTTAATAGTCATTGTGTCTACAGATCTAAAAATATGAAATTTACATGATGAAAGTGTCGCTGGTTAATGTAGTCCTCTCCTTATTGAAACTGGCCCCCATTTCCTGGTGTTCATATAAATCATGTTTTAAATATTTTAATCACATTTTGATATCAGTTATTTAGTGAAGATGGGGGATGCTGTTTTTGTGTAATGAGATGTTTCTGATCTCCCAGGACGCCAGTCATTTTACTGAAGTTTGTGGAGCATATCTTTAGACTGGCCTACTTTGCCTATCTGTGTCATATTGATTAATGCAGTTCTGTTTGGCAGATAATGTGAAACTTAATGAGAAAGGGAAAATAATCAATTCAAGGAACAGTAATTGAGTATATTTGACTCTGTTGGTGTGTGTGTGTGTGTGTGTGTGTGTGTGTGTGTATGTGTTCTTATTGGACAGCCCGAAGCAGCAAGCGAAGATGGCAGAGTACTGCCGGTCAATATTCGGAGAGGCATTGCTCATAGATCCACTTGAGAAATACCCGGTGAGGCCATTTAAACACACACACACACACACACACACCCTCACATACACCCTAAACACACATACAACACACACACACACACACACACACACACACACACACACACACACACACACACACACCTCACATACACCCTAAACACACATACATTACACACACACACACACACACACACACACACTTGCAGCCTTATTTTCCACCTTTTGCTGTCTCTGTACGTCTTATCTGAGCTGAGGTGCAGTCACTTCTCACTGTGGGTTAAAGTGAAATGAATTCCAGCTCTCTCAGTGCTTGGCCAGTTACTCAGGCCTTATCTCACCACAACTATCCACTGTGCACACAACACACACACACACACACACACACACACACACACACACACACACACACACACACACACACACACACACACACATACACTCACACACACATACTGTACACACACGCACACACACACACACTCACACACACAAGCACAAGCAAGCACACACACACCACGCACTCTTTCTACACACACTCACACACACGCATACTCATACACCACAGACGCTGATACACTCACACATAAACCCTGTCACCCTTTCTCTCTTTGTTTATCTGTCTCTCGCTCTCTCTCTCTTTCTCAATTTGTTTCAGTTGCCCTAGCTACCAGTTAAAAGCCTGCATTGTGCTTGTGTACCCCCCCCCTTTCAGTGTTCGTTGTGTAACACCCCCCACACACACACACATACAGTACACTAACAGTACACTAACACACTCACAGTACACTAACAGTACACTAACACAATCACACACATACAGTACAGTAACAGTCCTGGCCCCTTTACTCCTCCTCTATTACTGTTCTCTACACCTCTTTCTCTCTCTCTTTTGCTCTTTTTTCTCTTTCCTTTTTCCCCCTCCTTCTCTCTCTTCCTCTTTGTCTTTTGCTTATCTCTACCGTTCATGTGTTTCGATGGACTGCTTTCTGCGGTGTCTGTGGGGTCTAGGGTGGTGTGTGTGTGTGTGTGTGTGTGTGTGTGTGTGTGTGTGTTTGTGTTTGTGTGTGTTTTGGAATGTGAGTGTGTGAGAGTTTTTGTGTGTCTGTGGTGGCTGGCATGTAAAAACATTTTCAGGTTTTTGATAAAATCCAATATGGTGGGAAGTGACGTAATGGGGTGTGTTGAACTTGACTGGATCCAAGAATTCCAATAGTACCTCATTTTTGAAAATTGGGCATACCAATCAGAAGTTTGTGCATAAACCCATGTCTATTTTAACCTGTTGGTGGAGTTAGAGCGCTCAAAGTATTGACACGTACTGTAAGTTGAGAAAAATCAGTGTGCCAAATTTCATAACTTTGTACCAGATGGTTCTATGGGCTGTTGTCCTAATGGCAGAAGACAGTTGTATAGTAATAATAACAATAAGAAGAAGACAAAGTAGAAACACAGCTTCACTGCTTGGCCCCCAATGATACGAAAAGGTACAAACACAATTACTGCTCCAGGCAAACAACACTGAGTGGAAAGATCTTGGACAAAAGATAACGGCAAACCTCCTTTTCTCTCCCTATTTAACTCTCTTTTCCTCTCTCCCTTTCTCAATTTCTCTCTTTACCTACCTCTCCCCCTCTCTCCCTCTCTCCTCATCTCCCTCTCCCCCTCTCTCCTCATCTCCCTCTCCTCATCTCCTCTCCTCATCTCCCTCTCCCCCTCTCTCCCTCTCTCCTCATCTCCCTCTCTCCCTCTCCCCTCTCTCCTCATCTCCCTCTCCCCTCTCTCCCTCTCTCCTCATCTCCCTCTCTCCCTCTCCCCCTCTCTCCTCATCTCCCTCTCCCCTCTCTCCTCATCTCCCTCTCCCCCTCTCTCCTCATCTCCCTCTCCTCATCTCCCTCTCCCTCTCTCCTCATCTCCCTCTCCCCCTCTCTCCTCATCTCCCTCTCCTCATCTCCCTCTCCCCCTCTCTCCTCATCTCCCTCTCTCCCTCTCTCCTTTTCTCCCTCTCCCCCTCTCTCCTCATCTCCCTCCCCCCTCTCCTCATCTCCCTCTCTCCCTCTCTCCTTTTCTCCCTCTCCCCCTCTCTCCTTTTCTCCCTCTCCCCCTCTCTGTCTCTCCTTTTTTGGCCTGTTTTAATGTCTTTCCATCAACTTTACACAGATTAATTCTGTTTCCCTGTACTCCTCCTTTCTTACCAAACTCAGACACACACAAATACATGATCGTTCCATCGTTTCGCTCTGCACACACAAACACACACACACACACACACACACACACACACACACACACACACACACACACACACACACACACACACACACACACACACACACACACACACACACACACACACACACACGCACGCACACACACACCGACATTCTAATTTCAAGTCTTTCAGTCTCTCTCATATTTAATCACAGAAGAAACACAAAGGCATTTAGACATCTTGCGCTTTTCAAAAGTCCTATTTTTAGTCGGTCGGCAGGACTCAAGCAGCAGCTTTGGAACTTTAATGTTTTGAGTGATTGCGATAGCACTCCTCTGGGATGTTAATGTCATTCTGACATGAGTTTGGGAGGAGAGAGGGAGGGAGAGGAGGATGAAGAAGGTGGGGAGGAGGAGGAAGTCGCCGACGAGTTCAACTTCAAAGGTCTCTCTCTCTCTCTCTTTCTCTCTCTTTATCTCTCTCTCTCTCTCTCTCTCTCTCTTTCTCTCTCTCTCTCTCCATGCAAGGATCTATCAAGAACACCAGTGGAGAGAAACCTCAGTTAGTCTTCAGCCGCTTCGCCGATTTGAGCGTGGAAATTAAATATAAATGAAACGTGCGACTGAACATTAGTGCGGCTTTTGCTATATAGGCCATTGAATTGCCAGTATTTCAGGGAATATGTGAATAGAAATTAAATCGCTTGGTCTGCATTAAAACGGTATGAGTTAATAATGACCTTTTAATTGAAAAGCAGTTTCGATGATTGTGTTTACATTTGTGTGGATACGAGTTCAGAAATGAATGGAATGGAAAGAGCGAGTCAGGAAGGGGATCGGAGTGTAACACTCAGATCACAGTGTCAGTATGGGTGTAGTGTGTTCCAGTGAGTGTTACACAGTGTCAGTATGGGTGTAGTGTGTTCCAGTGAGTTTAACACTCAGATCACAGTGTCAGCATGGGTGTAGTGTGTTCCAGTGAGTTTAACACTCAGATCACAGTGTCAGTATGGGTGTAGTGTGTTCCAGTGAGTTTAACACTCAGATCACAGTGTGAGTATGGGTGTAGTGTGTTCCAGTGAGTGTGAATATGAGCAAATTACCAGTGGACCTTCCGTTCACTTTAGTCTGTTTGTAGTATGAAAACCAACAACTAAAATATGAACTACATCTTGCTATGGTTGATCTGCCTCTAATTAAGCAAGATGACACCAGTGGGAATGGGGTTGGGGTTTCCAAGCTGTAATGACCGAAAGGCAGTAAAGGTTGTAAAATAAATGTGATTCATGCTTGCAAAATAAACTCAGAAGGTTAAATGCAAATTCATCTCTGATAAACTTCCTACAGTGGTATTAGGAAAGGTGGGAAAGATAGGAAAGATATTTTTAATATCATATATTTCCAGATGTATTAATATGCTTACCGGTACACTTCTTGCAAGTTTATTCCTATCCCAACTGTAGCTCATCATTATGATTCACACAGACATTTGCGTGTTTTTGCAAACACATGCTAACACAGCATATCCTCTGCTTCCTCCTGTTGTTGATGTTTTGTAAGCGTTTTTATAACCTGTTCCAGCAGTTAAGTAGAACTTCTCCCCAACTTCTCCAAAATGCTTAATGTGTATAACATGCACTGACTGTTATAAATAGTTTATAAGCATATTTACAACATGCCCTGGCTGATAATAATGTCTAATAAGCATGTGTATTACACCAGCTATTAAAATCTGTTAATAAGCATGTTTATGACATGTTGCAGCTGGAGCCTGGTGTGGCTTTGCCCAGTCCCATGGACCTGCTGGGCAAGATCCTGATCAAGAACAAGAAGAAATCCCACAAGGCCGATGGCAGCACCAAGAAGAAGCTCACAGAGCAGACGTCTAATCCCTACAGTGACACCTCCAGCATGTGTGAGCCTTCCTCACCCAGTGCAGGTACACCTCCTCATGATTATATCTCCTTACTGTCACACCTCCTCATGATTACTTTAGTCTAATAATCTCCTTACCATCACACCTCCTCATGATTATATCTCCTTACATCACACCTCCTCATGATTACACCTCCTTACCATCACACCTCCTCATGATTACACCTCCTTACGTCACACCTCCTCATGATTACACCTCCTTACCATCACACCTCCTCATGATTACACCTCCTTACCATCACACCTCCTCATGATTACATCTCCTTACGTCACACCTCCTCATGATTACATCTCCTTACTGTCACACCTTATGATCTCTCTTACACATCACACCTCCTCTCCTTACTGTCACATTATATCTCCTTACCATCACACCTCCTCATGATTATATCTCCTTACTGTCACATTATATCTCCTTACGTCACACCTCCTCATGATTACACTTCCTTACCATCACACCTCCTCATGATTATATCTCCTTACGTCACACCTCCTCATGATTATATCTCCTTACGTCACACCTTCTTACTGCACACCACCTCAACGTCCCATCTCTTTAATGTCACACCTCCTCATGATTACACCTCCTCACCATCACATCTCCTTACTGTCACACCTCCATCACCACTCTTCATGCATTGCACACATTCACGTCCTCCCCTACAGTGACACCTCCAGCATGTGTGAACCTTCTTGACTCAGCAAAGTTGCACCTCCTCATGGGTTACACCTCCTCTTCCTCTTACCGTACACACATAATCCTTCTCTCCTGCAGCGACACGTTCAGCATTCCATCTCTAAGAAACCACACTTAACCTCCTGTCTACACCTCCTCCCCTACAGTTACACCTCCTCCATACTGCTGCACCTCCTCCCCAACAGTTACACCTTCAACCAAGAGAGAACAGGTTCTTGAACTGGTTCCATTCAGAATTCTTTGAACGTTAGAGCCGTCTAGAGAATCAGCCCCACATTTCCACCAGTTTTGAACAGAACCCAAAAGATTTCTGTCTCCAGGTGTTCCTGTAAAACTGATTGGGGTTCAGTAGATCAGAGATGGGGAACTCGTGCCATCACTGAAGGACCACAGAGGGAAAGAGGTTTAATTTGTTCCATGAGTGAGGGTAACATTACACTCAACACACTTTAAAAAAAGATATTAGCACAATCAACATAACAGATAAGACACAGCAATAACTCAGTCAAAACAGCAAGATGACTTGACGGGGTTATATTGAGTGCACTAATCTTTTAGTGCATCTTTTTTGTAATATTTTCTTCTCCCTGTGTGTCTTCTGTCAATATCGGTGGTTTATCTTTCCCTTGTATTGATTCTCTTCCTCCCTCCCTCCCTCTCTCTCCCTCTCTCCATTCCTCCCCCTCTCCTGTGGGTCTGATTGTTTTCATGTGTGCTGCAGTAGACATTAGCGCACAGAGCTGTGAGTTGCTGAATGATAACTGGCAGTGTGGTCGATACTGCTGCCATTTACCGATGGTCACTCCTGGAAGCATCATTTCAGTCAGTCTCAAATGTTGGGAAGTGCCACACCGCCATCTACTGGTCAATAATGGTCATTACATGTGGATTTCCAATTAATGGCATAAGTGTACATCATGATAAATTAAAAAATGAACAGTTACAGTGAAAGGAATGTGTGCCAAAATATTTAACAAAAATATGTTAACAGTGCGGGAACTTGTTATAGTCTCTTTACACCCTGAAATACAGTGTAAGTAACGGTCACAACAGTTTTTTTCCCCCAGAAGAAATAAGCACTTTTGTAGAAAGCTATAACAAGCATTTCGTATTACATGTGTACTAAAAATCTTGGCCCAAATCTGCAGTGTGTCCAGTACGTCCATTGCACTTGCTAGGAGAAAGATAGAGTGCTAAGGCTGCTGGGAAATGTTGAACCTCCAACCAAAGCAGGCAACATGCCTGTGACAAGAACAATGACTAGCTGGCGACAGCTATGGTTTGAGTTTCGCCTGATACAGTTTCTCAATGTATGGCAAGAGCACTGGGTCTGTGGACACTGCTTTGTATACGGGTTTGTGTACAGCAATTTCCTGTGTATTAGCTGCATTGTGTATAAGCCGCAGGACAGTGTTTTATGCAAGTTAAAAAAAAAACTAAACCATATTAATACCATATTAACTGCCCCTGTGTATTAACCTCATAGCTGAAGAAATTTTGTAAAATCAATGTATAAACCGCGGCTAGTAGTTGGGAAATTACGATACCTTGCTTCAAGTCCACGGGTCCGTACATTTGATTTGTAATATGTGCCTATGTTTCTTTTATACTTCTATTCTAAACTCAATTTCATCACTAATATACCAAACACTTTTTCTGTACTTTTTCATATCCTCTGTCTTCAGCACTTTGTTACAGTAGATTGATCATTAATCTGTGCTGTCCATACCCTCAACAGATAGATCTGTCGATAGCTTGATTGTGATTGTTGTTCCTCATTTGTCAATCATTTTAGCTATAAGCATACCAAGTGATGTCAATCATTTTAGCTATAAGCATACCAAAATATATTTGCCGTCTAACCCAGAGTTACATAGGAGGATACATACCCGTCTTCTCTCTATGCGTGCAGTAACCCAATTTGACACCATTAGCCTAGCTTAGCATAATTCACTGGAAGTGGGTTGCACCATTTAGCCTTTAGCCCCTGGACTGATGTTGTTGTCCTCGCAGGGTCGACGCACCATGAGCCGGCTGAGCGGGAGCGAGAGCGGGACCCCACACAGCAGTCCCCACCTGAGGGAAGTGAGGGAGGCTCACAAAGGAGGAAGTTTATCGGTACATATGCTACACCGTCACTGCACTGCATGCACACACACACACACACACACACACACACACACACACACACACACACACACACACACAATTCACCATGACCTTAAACCTGTGATATAGATCTAAAATAGTTTTGAGGAGGAATTTAAAATGTCCATTACTGGGGATTGCTTAAAGCTGCAGTTGGCAAGTCTGACAGATTGAGGAGATTTAGCCAAAATTTTGAATGTTTACTACTCTCATGCCCCTCCCCCACTACCACCGAGCACCCTCTCATCGAGTTTGTGCTCGTCAATGCGCACCAGACTGCACCAGACTGTGATTGACAGTCAGATCTCACACAGCCCTGCTCTGATTGGACCAGAAGAACCGGAAGCTATGGATTTTTGCAAAACAAATAACAGGCTCTAGGTGGAGGTAGAAGTGCGTTTTTTTTTTCTAAAATTGGCTGATTTATGTTCTTCTGTTGGAGCATAGGGTCGGTTTCAGTGAATATGATCAAAAAAATCTGGCCAACTGCAGCTTTAAGCACAGCTGGAATATCACCCGTCTAGCAGTCATAATTCCATTCTCCCTGTGAGATGTGCTTTTATTTCATGTCACATCACAACCATTTGTACACTTTGTCAGTGTCAGGTCAGTATTGTCCTGTGAGTGCTTATTTGCTTATTGAAACACTCATTATAAATTCACCATTATAAATATATATTGTTTTGATTATGTGTGTAACAGGTGAGGTGGAGGTAGACAGCGAGGAAGAGGAGGATGATGACGAAGAAGGAAAAAAGTCAGTGGATGAGGTACAGTTCTCTCATTTCTTCCCTTTCTCCTCTTCTTTCTTACTCTTCTTCCTTGTCTCTCTGTCTCTCACTTTCCCATGCAGTTAGTCTTTGCACAAAGTGGTTTACAGAGCCACTGCATCCAATGGAGATGGAGGACTGATGCAAGCGCTCCCTCTAGTGGTGTTTCCTACCTAGTACAAGTTAGGATGGTCCCTAGTAGAGTCCATGGGACAGTCTAGCCTGGCTAACGTCAGACCTCATCTCATTGAGATGGGGTCTGGAAACTACACGTTCATTTTGTCGTAGCTCATAACCGCTTCGGTGTGTCGTCATCGTCTTGCTGTCCCCCCTCCGTTCTGTGATTGGTTCCTTCGTTGAGATGAAAATGAAGTCCATGGAATCCAGGCTGCCTAGCAGCGTGAATAAAATTGTGCGCAGGGCAGCATGGGAAAGCCCAGGCTAGGGACAGTCAGTAGTGTGGCATCATTTCACCATCTATTCATTTGAAATGTTTCACTCTTAAATAAATATCAGTGATATGCCATGTTAACCACAGTCCCACTCAGTGCTTAATGTAGGCTAAAAGGGATAATGTATTGTCCGCCCGTAATTATCAGAAAATAAGTCCTGACAGGGAGAACAGAAACCCGACGTGCAGTGTGATATGAAAGACATTAGTCAAAAGCACAAAACCCGTTGCCATTGACAGCGGTCATTATATACCTTGCAACGGTGATTATATAATTTAGAATTAACAGACCTCCGAACGTTGGCAAGGCCCATTCATGTGAATGGAACTTTCTGCAGCTCTCTGAAGAGCCGTGTAATAAAGACTAATAATATAATATTAACACTGTATGTAAATATACTAACGAAATATAGACCATATTCAGTAGCAACTGCAAGGACACTGGCATCTGATATAGATCTTATTCAGTTGTGATTGCATAGACTTTAGCCTCTGGTTTTATCAGTGATGAAGAAGGAGGCAGATTGTGAACCTCCTCACTATGTTTCCTGTCTGATTTAAGTGTGTTGTTTCTTGTGTCCTTTGTGTGATGAAATGATTTGTCTGTCGTTCTCTGTCCTCTGCAGGACACAGCTGGCAGTGAGACATTTGCAACTGAGGAAATGTCCAACCTGGTCAACTACATTCAGCCTGTGAAATTCAACTCTTTTGAGGGAGCAAAGAGTAAGTCTACTCCCTGAGGTCATTTACACACACACACACACACACACACACACACACACACACACACACACACACACACATGTACACACACACTCCCACACACACACACACACACACACACACACACACACACACACACACACACACATATACAGTACACAAAAGCCCTCTCTTTCCTGCTCTCTCTCTCTCTCTCACAGACACACACACACACACACACACACACACACACACACACACACACACACACACACACACACACACATATACAGTACACAAAAGCCCTCTATTTCCTGCTCTCACACATACACACACACACACACACACACACACACACACACACACACACACACACACACACACACACACACACATAACATAACCATTCCTCATCCCTTTCTCCTCAGAGGTCAATCGGAGCTATGAGATGTCATCCTTCGTGGAGACCAAGGCCCTGGAAAACCTCACCAAGTCCCCTGTGGAGTTTGTAGAGTATCCTTTTACTGCACACTCATACCTCACACACTCACACCACTTAGACCACATACACACACACACACACACACACACACACACACACACACACACACACCAGGGTTGTGCACATTTCGAATTGCAATTCTGCTTCCTGTTTGCTACCTCAATTGAAATGCAAGTGAAATTCAAGAATTGTATTGGAATTTAAGAGCCAGTTACAATTCAATTCTGGAATTTTGCACAAGCCTGACACACACACACACACACACACACACAAACACCTCTGTCGTCCTTAATGAGATCTCAGGTATAACAAGTTCCAGCTGAGCCGTATCTACCCAAAGGGCACGCGCTATGACTCCTCTAACTACATGCCCCAGGTCTTCTGGAACACTGGCTGCCAACTGGTGGCCCTCAACTTCCAGATGATCGGTAAGAACTGCCTCTCTAGCAACACCACGTTAGCCTACAGTGTATTAGAAGAAAAACAGTAAACCTGGTCCAAGTAACTGTTTCCCTGTTAGATTATTTTCAACATACAGTATGCCCGCCTTCGTGCGACATCAAAGGAATAATAATGATAATGGGGGGCAGCCGTGGCCTACTGGTTAGCGCTTCGGACTTGTAATCAGAGGGTTGCCGGTTCGAATGCTGACCAGTAGGAACGGCCGAAGTGCCCTTGAGCAAGGCACCTAACCCCTCACTGCTCCCCGAGCGCCGCTGTAGCAGGCAGCTCACTGCGCCGGGATTAGTGTGTGCTTCACCTCACTGTGGACCAAATGTACTACCGCTTTTGCGCCCACTTCAGGCGTATTTGTTTCGCAATGTGCATGTAAAATCATTGCGAGGTATGTACAAACAGGCCGCAATGATGTAAGCCGCGAAACTGCCTGTCGAGCTGAAAGTGGCAGATTATGTTTGTCATGTCATGAATATGCATTCATGGGAGGATCCAGGGGAAAGTAGAGTTTAGTGTAAAAAGATGGGAGGGGAAGAGTAAAGAGCCTCTAATTATTTATTCCGCTGTGTGTACAAAGACTGCTCCTGAAAGCATCGCCTATTCTGCGCTAAAACTTCCACTTTGTAAAAGCAGGTGTTAATCCAAATTGCAGTTCAATGCGTCAATAAGAGAATCTTTCAAAGACAACAACAGAATCGCTATTTAGAGCACCAGTTTTGTGGTGAAAGTATTTGTAGCCTACTACCAAAGCAACCTCAACTTTCGTTGGCCTTTCGAATGTCTTACTTTCACTTTCACGCCACTTTCCTACTTGCTAGATTTGACCAATCTTCCATAGCCTACGGCAAGCACAAGTAGTTTGAGTAGAACTACTGATCTTCATTATCTCCCTGCTTGTTTACATCTTATCATGTATGGTATTATTTCATGATCGCTAAACGCTTGATTCTTTTAATGTTGTCATCGGTTAACTTCATTCAACTGGCGCTTGTATGTAGGCACTGCCATTCAGTTGTGGACGCTCGTAATTGCTGTTATGGGCGAGAAAGGCAGAGAAAGGCTAGTTTACACTAAGGATTGAACGGTTGATAAATACGACGGAAACTTGGGTCTGACAGCGCTCAAGAATCTGTGGTGTGTCCATGACGCTGATAACGCTTATCGCTTCGAAAATGTACGTATATCTGGCCCTGTGTGTTCACTGCGTGCTGAGTGTGTTTCACTAATTCACGGATTGTAAATGCAGAGACCAAATTTCCCTCACGGGATCAAAAGAGTATATATACTATACTACGTAGAATACAGATGCTGGAGAATGTTGTTTGTTTTCATGTGAATGTTGGTTGGTTTTGACAGTTGTGTTGTTCAGCCCTGCTCCCTCACAAGTGTTGCCAAGCGTACTAGTGCATGTCACAAATGAAAGCTTGCTAATGATACAGTATATATCCGCTCGCCTCATTTCTCCTCCTCTATTTCACTAGTTCGCCCATTGGATTGCTTATACTGAGTGCAGAGAATAGAAAGTTTGGCTTGGTAGCTGGCCATGGTCCTGGGATGCCAATAGCGGGGATCACATGCACGTGATGTTCGCTAACACCCCCTATGGATGAGGGGTAATTTAGAGTTAATAGTGAAATGGAGCAACGGGGGTCCAGTGTGACGAAATGGGCAGGGAGGAGGGTTTTATTCCTACAAACGGAAGTGGGGTAAGTGATGGCTGTCAATCAACCCTATGGGCTCCTCCCGAACTTTGTTTAGAAAACATCATTTATTTTCTATAAATACTGCACTGACAGAGTATCTTTCTCTGTAAATGTATTTTTGTAACTCTTCTGGTTATCAATAAAATAAATAAATAAATAAAAATATATATTTATCTTCACCTGTATGTGTCTTCCCTGGCTGGCAGACCTGTCCATGCAGTTGAACCTTGGCATGTTCGAGTACAACAGGAAGAGTGGCTACCGGGTCAAACCAGAGTACATGCGCCGCTCCAACAAGCAGTTTGACCCCTTTACAGAGCGCACAGTGGACGGCATCGTGGCCAACACACTCTCAGTGAAGGTGAGACGTGCTTACACACATACATACACACACACACACGAGTACACACACACACACACACACACACACACACACACACACGTGAGTACACACACACACACACACACACACACACACGCGTACACACCGTGAGGGTAAGGGTCTAATGCACATTCGTACTATTACGGAGCCCACCTGCAGCAGTAACCAAGCACAATAACACAGTGCAGTCTACAGTCTATTGGTACCTAGTGCTTGAAATACTGTTTGCCATGGGTCCCAATCTCTGTGTAGTGTAGTCGTGGTAGTAAGAGTGTGCGAGGCTAATTGTTGTATGCAAACCCCAGAGGGAACGCCAGCTTACCTCAGGACTCCAGGCCAACCCAA
>NC_063196.1:14333784-14338784 GCF_017589495.1 Alosa alosa
CACACACACACACACGTACACACACACACACACATACACACACACACACACACACACACACACACACACACACACATACACACATATTATAACAGCCATTAGTTTATACAGCATTAATGTCAACATTGACTGAACTGTCACTTGCAATGTACTTATTAACCACTAGATGGCACATGAAACACAAAACATCATTTTTTTATCCTTATACCTTTACTCCACAGCTAGAACCAGGCATAGAACCCATTATGAAGTAAAGATAACCCCTTATGAGCCTCTGCATGTGTCTTTGTACCTCATGCATTCTTTGTGGAAGCCCCATATTAAGCCAAGTTATGTCATGTAGAACTCTCATCTCATTGTGTTTAAGCGCTTAAGCGTTTAGGCGCCGAGTGTGCTGGCCATGCTTATCAGCATCGAAATTTTTAACTGGCAAGCACGGGATAAACAATGGATTTTATTGAGAGGTGCAGATAAAATAGAGCTCAATCGTAATCAACATAATCTCGGCGACTGCAGATGCCAGCGTGCTGGGTTGTATTGAACACAATGGAATCTAATGCAATCGAATGTGGAAATGTGCCGAGCGCTTTAGAGGATTCTATTCCAGACCTGGGTTCAGATAAGAGCCAGAAGTGTTACTGAAGGGTCGTTCCCCGGGAGGGATTTCCCAGAGCCGGTTCATGTCCGGTGAGATTTGACAGTAGGTCTGCTCACCTCACCTCGCCTCGTCTGACAGAGACACTCATTAATGTTTTTCCTCAGAGGAAAGACGTGGCAGAGAGGCCTCAACACCACAGCCAAAGGACTCTGTGTTCCGGAGGGTTCTTCTGTGCACGTTCCACTGTCATAAGTTCACAAGTGCTCTGTCTCCACTGTGCGGACACATCATCAGTTAAAGTGTCCGGTGGTGCAGAGTGTCCCTGAGCTGTAAGCTGATTCTGTGGCCCTGTTGCCTTTGGCTCTGTGTTTTGTCCAAATTTAGGGAGAAGCTGGAAATCAACAGGACATTTGTCAACGAGGTGGTCCAGTACATAAAACGGGTAAGAAACCAGTGTTAGGAGAATTTGTGTGTGTGTGTGTGTGTGTGTGTGTGTGTGTGTGTGTGTGTGTGTGTGTGTGTGTGTGTGTGTGTGTGTGTGTGTGTGTCTGTCTGTGTATGCATGTGCAGCCATATATGCACACGTGTGTGTGTGTGTGTGTGTGTGTGTGTGTGTGTGTGTGTGTGTGTGTGTGTGTGTGTGTGTACATGAGCACACATCTGTGTGTGCATAACTTAACCGGTATGAATGTGCCTGGGGATCAATATCTATCAGTTTCTATCTATCTATCTATCTATCTATCTATCTAGCTTAGTTTTGTGTTTCACCCCTCTACACACTTAGACAGCTAACTTTAGTAGAAGCCAATGTTTTTTGTATGGGTGGGGTGCCATAAATGTGTGTGTGTGTGTGTGTGTGTGTGTGTGTGTGTGTGTGTGTGTGTGTGTGTGTGTGTGTGTAGCTTATGTGTGTATTGTGTCTCCCCTCAGCTTGAAGACGCTCAGAGCAAACGTCAGGAGAAGTTACTGGACAGACATAAAGACATCCGGCAGCAGATCCTGGACGAGAAGCCAAAGGTGTGTCATCAGTACACATACACACACATAAACACATAAACACACACACAAACACACACACACACGCACACACACACACACACACACACACACACACACACAGACACACATAAATAAACACAAACACATAAACACACACACACACACACACACGCATGCATATACAGTATGACCAGATGTACTCACAAAATATCACTGGTGTAAGCACTGAGAAAACATAAAGCACGTCACACATGGTGGTATGTATGAGTGTGTATGTGCGTTAGTGTGTGTGTGTTTGTGTGTGTGTGTGTGTGTGCTTTAGTGTGTGTGTGTGTGTGAATGACAGAGAGGAAGAGAGGAAGAGAGAGGGTGTTATAGATCCCTGTTACTCTGCTTATAGGAGGAGAGTTCGCCTGAGGAGAAAGGTAAGCTGGACTGTACTCTAAGCACTAACCTGAGGCATTAATAATAAACCCTGACCTACAGCATCCTCTCTTAGTGGACATGGACACGCGACACGGTCAAAAGGGTAAACACACCAGCTCAGTCACGCACATGTTAGCAGACCTCACCACAGGGCAGAGGGCCCTCTCCAACAGAGTACACAAAACGCAGTGAGAGGGGGTGATCACACTGACAGGCTTTTTTCACCTCCACTTCAATTCTTTGGACCATTGCAATGTGCCTTGCATTCATATGAACACAAGCAGAAAAAAAACGGAAGGCTCCTAAAAACACGAGACGCTCAAAGTTAAAAATGCTTCAACTTTTGAGGTCGCATTTTGTTTTCAACAAGGTTTGGCTACCTGTCTTAGCTAAGTCAGGGAGCTAGCTATTTAGCAGAGTATAGCATGTCATAGCAACAACATGTACACAATGAACTTTTAAACTCTATTTTGGATTCCTTGTGGTTTCGAGGTGAAAAAAAAGCATGTCAATGTGAACACCGCCTAAAGGTGGGGTCTGCCATTCTTGCCCAGAATATTTTTTGAGGAATTGCTCCGTTGGCTAGCTGTGTGGTGTCTGCGGACTGTTCCTGAAACTCAAATATCAACAAGATATCATCGAGATTACAAACTGAACCTTTAACCTGTGACTGAGGGTGGGATCACTGATAGTAGTGAGCCCATTATGAAGAGTGAATTTTTTCTTTTCTTTTAGTTACTGCAGATGTGGACATAGTCTGTTGAGATGTGTTGAGACTATCTGGTTGTTTACCCGTGTCCAAGAATAAGAATTTGATGCTAAAGTGTTCATTTGAGATTTGCGCATCACCGCTACCAGTAGGAGATGGAATGAAAGTCAGTGAATGCAGCCTGCAAACCAAATAACTTGCCAAATAACTTCAGCAGTTTGTTTTATGCTCATTTCTTTCCATGCAAACACTAATGAAACCAAAGGCTACTCCAACAGAATCACAAAAATCACGGTCCTAACAAAACACTGCACCCATTATGACATCCCAGTGCATCGGAATGAGTGGTTGGCCAATTACCAACATTCCATTCTAGATTCCCATAACATCAACACGGATGTTGGACTTTGGCATGTATATCACAGGCTGAAATATAGCATGGCTACTGCAATTATGCATTTCCTTTGCCATAGATAGGTCATAAACTGCCACGTATGTCCCAGGCAGGTAGCATGTAACTCTAGACCTGATCTGGCACTGATTTGGTACTGCTCTGGCCTCGATGTGACTCTGTGTTTGTGCCATGGCAGGATTGGATCGGTTTCACAGTTAGGTGCTGTGTGGTGTTGTGTGACGGAGCGTATCTGCGGTTAACGTGCCGGTCTGCCTGCCCTGGCCCATTCCCAGGAAAGAGATTTAACCATCAAAACACACACTTGACCCTTCACCTCTGCACATGCCCAAATATGGCCGTACTCCTCTGCTGGCACTGAAGCCGGCCTAAATATTATTCTAACGCTCATGGATCACACAGGCCCTAAAATAGGCAGCCCAAAAGATCACGTGTGGATTGGGCAGGATTTTCACACAAACACACACACACACACACACACACATACACTCTGCTCTAAGTCATTGGTGTGTGCATGGATGGGTATGGTCTGTGTGTGTGTGTGTGTGTGTGTGTGTGTGTGTGTGTGTGTGTGTGTGTGTGTGTGTGTGTGTGTGTGTGTGTGTGTGTGAATCGGTGTGTATGTGTGTGTGTGTGTATCTGTATGTGTGTGTGTGTGTGGTGAGTACATGTGTGTGTTTAAATCTCTGTGTGTATGTGTGTGTGTGCGTATGTGCGTGCCTGCCTGTGTGTGTGTGTATCCCCTAGCTGGAGGTTGAGTTGAGGTTGATTCCTGCAGGTTGTGTGCAGCACTCTTGAGTGGTGTGTGTGTGTGTGTGTGTGTGTGTGTGTGTGTGTGTGTGTGTGTGTGTGTGTGTGTGTGTGTGTGGCTGTTGCTGGATTGATAGATTGGGAGTATGAGAAATGAGAATGAATGACCGTGCTGACTCACGCTGTATGTCTGTGTATGTGTCTCGTCCTCATTGAGTGTGTGTCCCATGCAGCTCACGCTCTGTGAGTGTGTGTGTGCGTGCACGCTTGTTTGTGTGTGTGTGTGTGTGTGTGTGTGTGTGCACGTGTGTGTGTGTGTGTGTGTGTGTGGCGTGTGTGTGTGTGTGTGTGTGTATGTGTGCATGTGTGTGTGTGTGTGTGTGTGTGTGTGTGTGTGTGTGTGTGTGTGTGTGTGTGTGTGTGTGTGTGTGGGTGTGTGTGTATATGGGTGGTTCTTGTGAAGCTCACATGACTAGCCATGTCTACTGCACCATCTTATCTGGCTTGATCTCATCTCATGTCAAGCCTGCACAGACTAGATGGAGGGAGAGAGAGAGAGAGAGAGAAAGAAATTAAAGATAGATATAGATAGATACAGTAGACAGACAGACATGAATGTACAGTGCATGCCTACAGTACGATCTTATTTGTGCACACCCACACTGCAATGAAAAAAGCAGGTTGTTTATGCAAAAGCAACGAACCATTGCAGGAAAAATAAAGAGTTGAATCAAGGTCCTCCTACCACTAGAGGGAGCCATTGCTCACAGCACTGAAAAAGCAGCTGACTCAGGACCACGTCTGGTCCACATGTGGCGCAGATAAATCTGCACTTGACCCCTCTGCTGATTCCCCTTCCTCAGTGTGTCCAGGAAACGGTGTGTTGAACTGAGGACATGTTGACTCTGGGGGGAGCCAGAGCGCACCGGAGCGATGATCACTTAATAAATCCACAATAACAATAACACAGACTTATGTCACAACCTGGGGCAGTTCTCCGAAACCTACCGAGAGATCAATGACTAGAGCCAGGTTAGGTTCAGGAGCCGGTTTTCCACAGATATATTTCAGACACACTGACTTGTGTCACAACAGCTCTGGAGAGT
>NC_063196.1:14348784-14393784 GCF_017589495.1 Alosa alosa
TAAAGGTGTCAAAGGTTAGGTTTTGGTGTGCAGCAATGCAATATTGCTTGACATGAAAGTCTACAAGAATACCCGATTGATTTTGTTCCATTTTAACATAAATGTTTATAAATGACAGAGTTGCCATTTTTAAGCCATCAAGCAGCATATCTTCACTAAAAATGTAGTAAATACCTCCTTAATTAATATAAAAACTGAGGGATTATGATCACTTGCTACACTTACTGCAAAATGTTATTGTATGGCCACGTAAGAATAAGCAGTAATGCAAAAGCAAAGGCAAAGGCAAAGCGCAGTATAGCCTATTTAACTACCAAATTTTGCCTAAATGTCAAAAAACTAAATATTTAATATTCATCTTACTTTGATCTATCTAATCATACCCCTTGTTGTTTAATATAATTTGATGCTTATACTTGGTGTAAGAAAAACACAAAAAGCTGTTTTTCTCAGTTTGGCATTTTTGCAGATACTGCTCTTTGGCTTTGTAGAGCTCCGTCAAGAGCTTCGGCCTTGGGTGACTGGTCATTATAACACTGCTAAAGCAACAAATCCAATGGCAGTTGAAGGATGGCATTATAACACTGCTAAAACAACAAATCCAATGGCAACTAAAATTGGACTGGTATCAGAAACTATATTTTATGTGTATTTAAATACTGTCTACATATTTCCTCTGTTCTCGGGTCATATGCTAGACTGATATTACTGTATTCTACGTGTGAGAGTGATAAATAAGCTAAATAAAGACTTTTGCACAGCACTGTATGTGAATAAGTGTGTGTGTGTGTGTGTTTGCTGCAGTTTGAAAGGGATGCCAGGCTCGTGCCCTCTGTCTGTGGGGTATCTCAGTAGCACATCTAATCCGCAGGCCTTTGTGCCGTCACTGGCAGGGGGGCAACAGATGTCCCCGGGCCCAAAGTGGGTCACACTTTTGTCTGTATGTATATTTGTGTGTGTGTGTGTGTGTGTGTGTGTGTGTGTGTGCATGTTTGAATGTCTTTGATTATGTTGGTCCATAGTTATGTCTGTATATAAATGTGTGTATAAGTGCGAGTGACTGTGTCTGTGTGTGTGTGTGTGCGTGTGTGTGTGCCTGTGTGTCTGCATCCTTAGCCATCTGGGGGCATCTCCACGTCAGTGCCAGATGCAGACTGACTGACAGCTCTCACAGTGGCTCCCCTCTTCTCTCTCTCTTTCTCTTTCTCCCTCCCTCCCTTCTCTCTTTATATCCCTCTCTCTTTATCTTATCCTTTCTTTGTTTCCTCTCTATATCCCCCGCTTTCTCTCTCTCTCTCCCTTTCTGGCATTGATCAGGATTAAGCAGCTGCTGTCACAGACACACCTGAAGGATGTGAATCAGGACAGGATCATTCCCAGAATGCCGTGCTACCTGAGTGAGGTTCATGAGAGGTAGCACGTCGCGCTCGGAGCGTTTGATTGCATCTCAGGCTTGCTGTGTGCGACGTGCTCCTCAACTCGCGTGATTTCCTTTTAATTGCGACGCTCCCAGGAGCCTGAACGGGGTAGTTAACCAGTCGAACGCGCTTTAAAGCAATTATTGGGTCAGGATGAATACAATTCTGTCATCTTTAATCATTGCGGGGCGGGATGCCTGGAAGAAACACAGATTTGCGCAAGCCCATGGAGGATGAGGGCGTCTGAGACTCCCTCTTTCTCTAGAAAACAGGACAGCCCCCCAACACCCCCATTTATATTCTAATTTCACCTGCAGTAGGTAAAGTACTGGATTCATACAGAGGTCCAAAGTACACACTGTCAGTTTCCTATCTCATAATACCGATATAGACTTCATTTGGGCTGCAATTTCAAAGATAAACTGTTATTTTCTCGGCTTGGGAAATACATTTTTGTGAGACTGGTGGTCCAAACCTAGCCATTTCCCTTTGTACAGGGTGTCTCAGAGGGGAGATCACTGATGCAGATTTGTGTTATGTGAAGTCAGTATGGATGATGCATGATTAAAGAGCTGTGCTACCCTGTACCATGACCCTACATCCGCCTAGAAGATGCTGCTTGCTAACCCTGCCCTAGACTGTTACTGAACTCTGGCATGGATGTGGCACTAAGCTGGCCCTGATTGGCCATGAATCTGTCTCTGAGCTGGTAGCATGTGATGGCTGGGGTGGCACTGCAGAGTCAGTGGCTCAGTCAGATTTGATTGGCTGTTCATATGCTGCTCATCTAACCATGCTGGAAGAGGATGGGCACTGACTGCTATGCAGCTCTGCATCCCTCTGACTGTATGGCCAGATACATCAGATTTAAATAACCTATCTGTGAATGACTTACTCCTAAAATGGCATAGTGCATACTTACGCAGATTAACTCTGATTACAGGGGCGATAACAGTGTTTCATTTGTTTTGTTTTTTTCTGAATGCTTATTTGTTTGTTTACTGTTTGTATGTTTGTTTGTGTGCACCTCACAGTTGCAAGGCGAGCTGGACCAGGAGTACCAGGACAAGTTCAGGCGACTTCCGGTGGAGATTCAGGAGTTTGTGCAGGACACGGCTAAAGGCTGCCTGCACCTCTCCAAAATGTCCATCTCCACGACAACCGAGAGACTGAACCGCAAAACATCGCCGTCTGAGGAGGATGTAGATGAAAGTCTGTCCGAAAGGGTGTTTGACACACCCTTCTGAAACCGTCCCACACACACACACACACACACACACACACACACACACACACACACACTTCTGAAACTGTCCCACACACACACACACACACACACACGCACAGACACACACACAGACACACACACACACACACACACACACACACACACACATACTGTACACACACAAAGCTCTCACATATGCACACTTACACTCTCAGAATCTGTAGTTCTGTTGGCATATGTAAATACCTATTTTTAATTTCTATGTTGTTAAATGATCTCTTTTAAACCTTTGGGTACGACCATAGTTAAAATAGAGATTTTGCTTAAAGACAGAGAGAACGAAAAAAAAGGACTTACTTGAACTACTGTGTTGCACGACTGTTTCCGATGTGTACTCTTAAGATTATTTAGTCCTATGGGAACCTCATATTGTGGACTGTTTTGTGGAGTAACATTGCTAGTAAGTGGACTTATACTACTACATGTGCACTAAAAACTCTACCCTAGCAAGAGTACCATCATCATCATAAATTATAATCGTTTTTAATAATATTGAAGAGAGCTAATGTTGGATTTTTATCGAATGCCATGAGAGTTTGTGTTGCCAGATTCCAAAACCCCTAAAGCCTCTCTGTCTTCGGTTCGGCTTGGGTTAGGAGCCCTTTTCGTTAGCTGTGTGTGTGTGTGTGTGTCGGAGGGTAGGGACCAAGGGTGAGGAGACCCCCACCCACCCCCCTCCACCACCACCAGGTGCTCTCCTATAACCAGGATCGCCACTGTTGCAGTAGTACTGCAGTTCTCCTCCAGGTTTACCTGAAGTCTCCTCACCTTAAATGGTTCGACCAGCAGGGTCTGGAAAAACCTCTGCACCTGTTAGAGTGAGGGACGTCTTGTTGTGGACAGACTGAAGGGGTTTGGTTCCTGGGGAACACACCTCTGTGTGTTATGCATGAGGTAGACATGAGTGACTCAAGGGAATTTACTACTGCATCTTTAGTACAACCCTCCTGGACAAGAAGACACCTGAGAAGAGTAATGGATTAGAATAATGGATTATAAAAGAAAAGAATGTGGATTCCATAGTGGGCGATCTGATGTATATATTTATTCACAGGTGAAGTGACCTGGGCCGTGGTAGATTGAGGTTGCAGATTGACTATGCCACTGTACGTTATACGAGGTCAGACCGAAATGTCTGCCCCTGGGCAGTGAGAGGGTGTTATAACCACAAAGCAGGTTACACTCACCCAGATGACTGCAGGTGAACCTGAATTGGCACTTTCAACACATGAGCAGAAGTTAGAGATTGCTCAGATTTTGAAGAACGCTCAGAATTGTGAGGTTTTCAGCTTTCCCGTATCACAGTTGATCTGGCCAACCCAAAACCTTGCTTCCTAGTGCCGTCCTGTTCTGTGACTCACCACTGGTCTTCTGTTTTCCTTAAGACTGCTGCTGCATCGATAGGTCATTCATAACTGTGGTAATGTGTCTTGTAAGATATTATTTGAGGTATTTAACATATTTTGTAGAAATTTGGTCAATTCCATATCTTCTTTTACATTTAATATATTTTACAACTTTTTTTGTTTGTGTATTTGTTTTTGTTTTGTTTAGATTATAATAATAACCAAACTAGGAATAGTTTGGGTTTGGGAGTGAATGATATTTCATGCACCTGCATGTGTTGTACACTTGTAAATGTCTGGTATGATGCATTAACATAGAAATGTACATAAAAACATTGATGATGATAAAGAAATGATACATATATTATATCAAGATTACCCATACATGCATAGTATATACACATTCATAACCTTTGAACCCCTTACATAGTGTCTGCTCAAATAAACGCCAATCTACACATTTCACAGACACAGCATGTGTCCTGCAGCATTTATTCCATAGATGATTCTCTCTCTCTTGGACCCTGTTTACATTAGTTTTTATGATTTGTCTTGGGTGATCCAATCACAGGTGGGCAGTTCTAAATACAAGGGTAAACAACCACCAAGACACATTGTGATCCAATCACTCAAACCACTTGTCGAGGTGGTCTGAGACGCATTTGACCACATATCTTTTGTAGTGTAGACGCTAATGGATTCTGATGCATCCCAGGCAATGGGAGTTCTAAGGAATGTGATGCTAACAATAGCAGAATCTAAACACAGGTGGTCAGCAATGTCTGGCTGTACACCTTGAATGTGTATGTGTGTAAACCGCAATGTGTCTCGGCTGAACACTTGTGATCGGATCACCCAGACGCATTCTAAAACAACGCAAACAGGCCTGTAGATTCTGTCTTTGAAGGTGAAGCATGTGATTCTGGCGTAAGGTAGTTTATATTTGAGCAGCCAACCAAACAACATCCTTTCCTTCCTGATGCAACATGTTGCTGGGATTGTTTATGTCTGAGCCACTGTGTTTGCTTCCCGTTCACAGTGGCAGTACTGCGTAGGAACGCCAGAGGTTTTGTTTTTGTTTTGGTTTGTTTGTTTTAATCACACACTCTAAACACACAACTATAGAGCTATATGACAAGCAATCAGCTGAATTTGGCAAAAAGGGAACTATGTAAATTTGGTGATTAGTGAATTGGGCAAAACGTAAACTGTTGGCTGAATTTGGCAAAAAAGTGAAAAAAAGTGAACTGTGACATAAAGTGAACCTTGAAAAATGGTTCACTGCTGTCTGCTGTGAGGACAAAAGCCACCTGCATGTTCCACTACTGAACATCACTCACATCAGCATCTGGCAGGAAGTGGCACTGGAGCAAACTGATGAGTCCCTCTCAGGGGCCGATGGCCGGCGACGCCAACAGCAGTCTCCCATCCGGATGGATCGCTAATGGGCCCTTGAGTGCTCCGCTTCGCTTGCTCTCAAGAGCGCAGCTTACTGAGGCCTGGCCCTTCTCAAGTCACACACACACATCTCCCTCAGCAGCCTGGGGGGAATTTTAATGACTGGAACCATGAGTGTCTTCCACCATTAAAGTACTTAGGAACTTCTAGAAAACTAGATCTGGACACAATCGGAACCGACTGGTGTGACCCAGAACGTAGAAAAGTTGATTCCCCAGGCTTCCACCATTAAAGATGAAGTCCGCAATTCAGTTTTGTTCAAGTTTTGCCCCCGTCTTTTTCATAAGTTGGTATTTAAGATCAACAGCCAATCAAATTATACTTGCTGTTCACCTGAAGCATCATGTTGACTGGAATTTGGGTGATTGGCTACAGTATGTTTGTTTCCCATTCACAGAACCAGAGGTTTTTTGTAGCACACACACAGTGTGTTTTGTGCAGAAACACATAGAGGACCCAGAGGAGTTATTGAATTAATTTGACGAAAAGTGTATGGGACAAGAATCACAGAATATGCTCGAATATGCTTCATTTAATTTATCATTTATCTCATTTAGTCATTTAGCAGACACTTTCATCTAAATCAACTTACAAAAATGAGGAATAACATTCAAGCTACAATGCAGAGGAGACCTTAGGTAACAATTAATACTAACACCAAGGTGCTTAGTTATAGCTTCCTTTGAGAAGGATGTGAGTTGACTCTGAACCTGATCAAGCCCATGTGCACTGTTGCCACTGCTGTAGCTGAAACATGCTCATCTCTGCTCCAAAATTTCCCTCACGGGATCAAAAAAGTATACTTATACTTATACTTATACTTATACTCTGTGCTGCTAGAGTCACCAACTGCCGAATCCAAAATATGATAGTTGGCAGCTGTCTTTCCAAATCTGGTACACTGTTGTTCATTCCGCATGTCAGATGATCACCAGGGGCTTGATTGGGTAATCCAGGTATGTGTGTGTGTGCGTGTGTCTGTCTGTTTGTCAAGTGTACTTCTACAAGCCGGAATGGTCACAAATGCACACCCATATGAGAGCACCTACACACACACACACACACACATACACACATAACCTGAGGGAAGGGCTGCTCTGACCCTGACCCACATATCAGAAATAGAGGCAGAAATTGCTTCATTTGCCACCCGAGACTGCAGCCAAGTCTCCAACACATCTGGACCAGATCTGGACTAAACCCGTCCCACATTCGGCTGCCACCTGGTGCTTGCGTTGCACTGAGCTACTGTATGTTGGAATGACGCTAAATATGCCTGTTAATTACGCATGATTGTACATTTGATATCATGTTGTGGGACAGGACACAGTTGAACAAACGGGCTATAATTTCTAATGCCATGTTGATATGAGAATCATAATGTATGGAAAGCGCAATGATAGTCCAACTGTTGTGAATTGTTGTATGCTTGCATACTTATTGCCATGTAAATCTCTTAACCTCCTTCAACATGTCACGGCGCTCAGACGTGCCCCCTCTGATGTTTTGCTTCTTGACCCACATCATAGCAATGCGGCTGGGGTTTGGAGTAACTATCACTCAACACTTTGTCTTGTGTACAGACATCTTTTACATTTTAACCACGAGTGTTTATGTTGACGCGGCAGTCCTGTGCCTTTTGTCTAATATGTTTTTGCCTGGGTTAATGTTCAGTTTGGGGAGATGCAAGCTATATGTGAGAATGCCATTGTGTACTGAAACTCGACTGCTGTACGGTTGTCTCAGTGGTTGGATACTCTACGGCTCTGTCTCTGATCTTTTGCGGTCGGATCTGCTCCAGAGATGTCTGGCCGCTATGAAGGCAGTCTGCTATGCAGTAGTCTGTGTGCACTATCCCTCCCGCATAGCTACTGACCATTGGTGGCGATTTCAGAAATGTCTTTTGCATTTTTTCCCTTTCCTTACCATTTCCTTGTTGTACTGTATGTTCATGTTTTTGTTTTGTTTTGTTAATACATTAATATATACATTAATATAAATGTGTATATGTTCTTGAGAAGCTGAAAAAACACACTGACACGCAGGAAACAAAGTGAAACTGACACACTGACTGTACAAAGTGGAGTCCAGTGGGACATGAGTTGTGGTTAAATAAACGTTGCTGGTGTATACGGCCCTCGTGATGTCTCAGAGCTCTTTGATACACCCTCCAGCTAAACTAAGGGAAGCGAACACACGCACACACACACAAATGCACTCACATTACCAAACACACTCTTCTCTTTGACACACCAAATACAGAGCTTTCTCTTCCATGTCCACAATTTCTAGTCTCTTAAAGCCATAGTCTCTAATTACTGACTGTCAAAGGCAAGCCAACTTTAAGTAGATGGCAGGACTGAACAGGGGTGTTTTCAAATGGACTGGGAAATGAAACATAATATAAAGCAAAATGGATGTTTATATGCCTGTCTAGACAGACTCTTCCACAGATATCACTTCAGTATGGTTGAAAAAAAAAAAACGGCCACGAGCCAAGTCCAGACAGGTTCCTGGTCAGGGCCACATATAAGCCATGGTCTGCTTATATCAGACACAGCGCTTGGTAGTGCGCCCAGTCCACCATAGCATTATTTAACATTCAATGGGGTGCCCTGAGGTTCCCTTGCAAAGCACACCCCCAGTATTTATTTTTATCGCCAGTACTGTAGCTTCGAGCACTAAATGGAAAATGTTAAATTCCAGCACGGAGGAACAGATAATGGCCTTTTAAGGATTTCAGCCTGCACACTCACGTCTCTCAGCCCCTCCAACTCCGAGTGAACAGTGTTAACTGTACCAACAGAGGACCTCAGAGGAGACTGAGTCCCAGCATTAGATAACAGCCATTTTATGTATGGATTCAGCCTTAGTGCAACATAATTGCTAAAGGGTTCCCGACTGTTGAAGAAAGAAATGGCTGATCTTTAATACACTATCTACATTGCCCATTATCAGCAACCATTCATCCAATGTTCCAAAGGCACATTCTGTTTACTAATCTGATGAAACTGAGAAAACATTGGAGAACCCTTTTGCAATTATGTAAGCAAATAATATAATCTGAAAACTGCTGCCCTGATTAAAAAAAAAAACAATGCGAATGATCTCAGCTAGTATTCTGTCTATAATGGAGTGGAATGGACATTTCTAAGCAACCCCAAACTTTTGACCGGTAGTGTACACACACACGTAAACAAAATCAAATCAATGGCAGATCAAATCAGAAATGGTGGCAATTCAGCCAAGTATGGTCAATTTATAGCAGACTTCTGTTTGCATTCTGTGGCCCCAGTTTTGCCAATATGGCCAACCAGTTTTGGCTTTATTTCTTCAGAATGTTGAGCATGAGACTGTGTCCATATTTTTAAGTCAATGGGAGTATCTGTTCCAATCCACTGTTCTCTGGGCAATGTGCCATTGAAATTATTTACGCTCTTCGCTGGACTTAGGGGGTCGCTGTGGTGTGCCCCCATAAGAGTATAACTGTGTGTAAAACAGGTAGTGTCAGGACACCTTTATGGCTGTACTTTATCGTTTTTATGATGATGGTTCCTGCCTGTAGACTGTAGCCATGGTGACAGATAGGGGTTAGAGGGCAGAGCAAATTATCTGGGATGATTCAAGTGACCTTGAGGCTCTAGTGCTCTAAAGACACTACCAATGATGGCTTGGTAGTTACAGTACATGTCAAATCACCCTCCACAGTTATGTAAGAGAAAGCTTGGATGTCTGTCCTCATCCCCACTAGGAAAGGAAAGTGCTGGGCCTATTCACAAAGAAAGTAATGAGCTTCTGCAAAATAAATATGTACAAGTAGGCTCAGTTGCATCCACACTCATTCCAAAATGTAATAACCCAATATTTGTCTTGAGATGTTGTTATTTCAGGATGTAGGCCTTGTCTCTGAAGGACACTGAGGGAAAGAGTGTGCGAGCGTTTGCGGAGGAGTTTAGCTGATGATATCGAGACATCTGGTCAGACTGGGCAGGAGAGGGGAGGCCCTGTGTGTTTGAAAGGGAATTATTCATAGCAGCGGAGAGTGTGATCCATCCGCCGCCCGCCCCAGCTGCAGTCCTCTTTATTGGGCAGATCCCTATCAAAGCGGGAACCACATGAGCACACAGTGCCATTGGGTGGTGGTGGTGGGGAATTTCCTATGGCCTATTTCCTGCCATCTCCTTGGCAACGACTGCCCCTTTATGTTTTTCCCCCCTTTGCGTAAGAGTATTCAGGCACTGTCCTTTTGGATCTCCAGACTGCAAACACTGAATTTTGAGGGAATCTCAAACAGAGAAAAGAAATATTTACAGAAAAATACATTATGCTTTTCATGAATTCATCCCTTCTGTTTGAGGTTGTGTTTTTTTTTTTACAATCTGTTCAGAATTTATGTTCCCACTATGCAACGATGTATACACACCGCCAACATACTGTAAATCTCCCTCTGTTGTGGTCTTGCAATCATAAATACATTTTAGAGTTTTTAAAGATTCAATCATAAAAAGCCATTCAAATTAAGGCTTCTTATATTTCATATATAGTCGGAATTCTGCCCTCTCAGGTAAGCAGCATCCAACTCTGGAAACAAAATTGGCCCATATTCAACCTGACTGCAGTCCAGTTCAGTTTGGACTCATCTGCCTCCTATCTCTGGATGGACCTGGAGATCACATGGTATGATGATCCTGGGTTGGATTCACATGTCCACCGCAAAATGAACAAATGATAGATAGATAGATAGATAGATAGATAGATAGACTAATTGCATAAAGTTTTAAAGTACTTCTATGAACCTTACCTATTGCGTTATAATGCATAACGCAAAGTCACAGGTCTGCTAGGTACAGTATCTACTATCCCTGGAACAGCAGTGACCAGTATATTTGGCCCACATCCAGTTAAACATCAGTAAACATACATCTGTCCATCTGGGCGGTGCATTCTTCAGTACTGGTTCCTGCTGGATAAAAAGATCTAAGGCCTTGGTTATTATACTTGGTTATAACACATGGATAACTGCATACGCTACGGATGGATAGTTGTTATTATACTTCCTGTAGTCTGCCCATGCATCACTGGTGCCCTTTGTAGATTAGTGGTCACCAAAAAAATGGTAAGGTACACAGACATTCGCACAGAGCTTTACTGTATTTGTACACCCTCATATACACACACTCAGAGCTTTACTGTATGTATACTCACCTGACGCACAGTAACACTAAGGCTTGAGACTGCTCCCTCACCAAAGAAGGAACACACACGATTGATGTGTACTGCCACAGGTCCTGCTGGTACCAAAGAAATGAAAAGGCTTCAGACAGCTTTCTCAAAATGTTCATTTGGCTCTTTAATTCGCTATGGTGTCCAGTACAAGCCCCAGGAACAGAGTGCTTATTCTGGTGTCCTTGATCATGTCAGAGGAGGCGTGAGGCGACGGTCCGCGGAATGTTTAAATGACCAGCTCGGCCCTCATCACACTTGACGTCATTCACTGCACTCGCTCACCTAGAGGTCGTCGCCGAGGCGGTAGCCGCAACACATTCCGGCAAGCAGGAAGTCAGCTAATTAGAGGACTGCTGGGCTGGAGGCAACCGCAGGTCGACTTTTAATATGATTCTGGAGGTTATGTAAACACTCCTCCACCTCCCTGCCCACCTCCTCTCTTTCCCTCCCTCCCTCTCTCTATCCCTTGGTTCTGTCCTTCTCCATTTTCTCTCTGTCCTTCTTTCTTTCCCTTTCCCTCCCTCTCTTAATCTCTCTCTCTCTATCACTCAGTTTGTCCCTCCCTCCCTCCCTCTCTCTCTCTCTCCCTCTATCTCTCTGACTTCCAGGAATATGAGCGTGTCTCTCCATCTGTTCAGAGACCATGGGAGGTGTTGGATAACAGGGGTTTAATGAGTTTGCAGTGTGAGGGAGAGAGTGCTGGACCTGAGGAGAAGCCTTTGAGTATTCACAGGGGCTAAGCATGATGACCTCCTTCACCGCCGGACGGACTCAGTCCAGGACTAGATCTGCCCTAGTCAACCCCCACACACACACACACACACACACACACACACACACACTTCACTCTCCACTCCCCTCAACCTGCTCCCTGGGAGTACAGCTGCTCTGGCTGCTACTGGGTTTCTTCATAATGACCTGGATGTCAGTGAATTCATTTCACTGCATCTGGCCCAGGTTGCCGAGGCTAAAAATATGCAACAAGGGTGGGGCCCATCCACATCTACACAGCACTGCACTCCACAGCAAACCTGGATGTTAAGGACCACTGATCACGCTGCAACTAAACTGAGAGAGTTCCACTAAGGTTTCCTGTGACACACTGTTTATTTTGGTTGTGTTTTTGGCAAGTGCTTTTTTTTAGATGATTAAAATGGCCTCTTGCCATGTCTCCGAATTTTTAATTCCCAATGTGTGATTAATCACAATGAACACGGTGGGGACCATGGATGTGTTTTTCACAGTTTGGGGAGAAAAACTCACCACACATTGACACCCTGACGCCCACAAGAACCAAACAGCATCTGCCATAACTGGCTGCCATTCCATGCCTCAAACCACTAAAGAGGAAGAATCCATAGCCCTGACCGTCTACGAACAGACTGCAATTATACCACAGAGCAGCTAGGCCTGTTGTTCCCTTGATATGAGACACACAAGGTCATCCACACTTTCAAGATAAGGGCGCTGAACATGCAAATGAAAGCACAAGCTGCATGTTGAACCTAAAGCAGCCAAGCCAATTGGGTGAAGTTTCAGTGCAGTTAGGGTTATTGTTCCTAAAAATGATTGGTAATTCTTGATGCCAGGTATTTTGCCTATTAGACAGCCTACAAAGAGGGGGGTGATTTTTTTACCCTGATCAACTCAGAAGATCAGATGTCTACAAAACAAATAGCAATACTGAAAATATAGTTTCTTTTGCACAGACCTGGTGCTGCAGGTAAATTCATACATTGTCAGTCAAACTGGTTATACAATATTAACATGCATGATGCTGGTGAAAAGAACACATTGTGTGTAGTCCAATCCAAACAATGACTCCAATCAACACCAAACTTATTAAAAGATTTGACATATTTTTCACTTATAAGGCTGTGGAACTATTACAGTCTGGGTGAACCCAGACAAACCTGTTAGAAAATTTGACCTGCAGAGCAAATTCAAATTGGCTAACAGGCTTGTCAGGATTTACTGAGGAAGAACTATTATAGGCTAGCCTACTGTACAAACAATAGCGTGGTTAAGCAAATATCTAAAGCTGAAATGCTGTGGGCTAATTTATATGTTTACATTGGGCTACTTACTGGCTGACCACAGTCATGTTACAGGTTTTTGAACAGGTTTGGGATCTCCTAAGATCACATACCAACACCATGACAAAATCGTGTCCACTTAAAAAAATACTTTTACCCCATTTAAATGATAGCCTATGGAAATAAGACTGCATAGAAACAAACTGAGTATGGTCTAAATAAAATGTCACATATACAGTAGTCATTAATTAATTAGGTATAATTTTCAAGATGTGTCATTGCCACCTCATTTTCCTGTGGTGATAGCCATATAGTGCAAACACTGCCACAAGCACCCAGAACAACTTAATTGAATTTATTTATTGTCATTATAGCCTAGCCTGCTGTAGGCTTTCTAAGGCTACAATGAAATTATTGTGCCCCCATAATGAAGTATAGGCTTACATTAAAAATAAACATGATATAAAATTGCCTGTGTGTGTGTGTGTGTGTGTAAATAAGATAATAGGCCTACAATTGCCTGCATACATTGAGTTCCCATCGATCATAATAAAGTAGTCTATAGTTTTAAGAATGCATTTAGCCTAGGCCTAGCCTACTGCAGAGTGCAGAACATCCGTCCTGTGGATGTGATTTCAGTGACACTCCACACACACGCACAGGCAGGCAAACAGAAGGAGAGAGCGTTGTCATGTGATGCTTAGTTCCAATTTAGACTAGGCTACGTTAAATAAATAAAACAAATGTCAAGAGCGACTTTAAACGGAGACGTACGCTATAGAGCTCCTCGCGTAAGTTAAAAGTCCAACACAGGACTGCTGCGCGGCTCAGAGGATATCTAAGGAGGTCACTGTTTGCACACCTAACTATTAGTGCCTGCCATATTGTCTCTCTTCCACAGAACGGCCATTGCCGCGCGAAAGAGCGCTCCAGGAGAAGACCGTCATCGGCCCAAATCACATTCGGCACTTGAGGGGGAAGAGGCAAGGCAGAGGAGGAGGATCTCGATGACTCACGCGTTGACGTTCCTGTCATTCATTTACTGAGGGGGGTTCTTTACCGACCGCAAGCGAGCCGCTATCCACTGGAGGGCCAGTGCTACCCGGGCGCGGGCACGTTAGGAGGGATAAAAACTGAGCCAGTAGCTGGAAGCAAGAGGGGGGAAAATCCCGACCCAGCCTCTGTGAGCATCACTCTCACGTCGGATTTACCCGTGATCACCCATTCGCGTAAGAGCAAACTGTTTATTTTCGGCGTTTTGTGAAATGGTTGGGTGGTAGTAGATCAGTAGATAGCAGGATTGCAGACTGTCCGGACTGGGACTAATTGGGTTTAGAAGTCCCTGTTGGCTGAGGAGAATTGGGCACTGCCGTGGTGTGCATGACAGACGGATAGGCTCGTAATTGTAAAAAAAAGACCTTACCACGAACATCTATGGAACTCCTCCATCCATCCCAGGTTAGATTAAGAGCTTAAATGTGTGCATCTTTAGACATCAATCCTTTGCTCAGTTAATGACAATTCCTATAAAAGCATAAATATTAACGTTAACTGTGAAACACACACTGTAGAGGAAATTTAGCCAGATTGTACCCTGTCTGTTGTTAATCTCTACGCAGAACATGTGTATGGCAGCTAGCTAACGTTGATGGAAACAGTATGGCAGAAATGGCTGTGCCTACAACTATCGTTTTGTGTCCCTGTATTGGTGTTTTTATTTTTTATTTACACTCAATTCGTTCACGAAATACGTGAATGGCTTCGCTTTAAACTGAGAGCTAAGAACCAACCAGGCTAAAACTCTTAACAGGCAGCTAGCAAAGCAAAGCTAGCTAGTTGCTGCTGTTACAGTCAACGTTAGCCATCGCGCAACGTGAGGGAAGTGTTTACATGCTGTGTTCTGTGACATGATTACATAAATATATGAATGAAAAATTTGTTGCTGTTGTGCAAAACCTTGTGATAGTTTAGAGTAGATCTGCCTTTCACTCTTAGACAGCATGCAATATCGTTGGGTCATTTGGTCTGCAACATGGCCAGATGTTGTCGCGTTTACGTTGTATGCAAATTAAAAACGAATGGCTAAACGTTGAGCTGGTGGAAGTTTTGTAGTATTTTTATTTGTCACTCTCTCTCTGTATTTGTTTAGCATAACGTTGATTGCTCAACACATCCGAAAACCATGTTTTGCATCACTCATGCAAGTTAACGTCAGGTGGAATAAAACCCGATGACATTTGTGAATGTTATTGTAAGGATAGAACTATTGCTATCATTTCATAGTGAATATTTTGTTCTCATCACGGAGTAGAAGTGAGCTAAACAGTCAATTGTTGCGCGTTGCAGTTCTGGTGAAAACGCAAAGGATTACTAAAACTGTGGTTGCCCATACAATCGCCCGCCGGTTTGGACAACAGTCGGACAAGCCATCTTCTGTTAATATGATCGTTATTACAAATTAACTGGTAATGTAGCAGGCTACACGCCTTCAAGGTGACAGGTGTCAATGTGTGTGATAGCAAAAGTGGACAAGGTAATTGAAGTGACGAGGGAGAGGTGTAGGCTAAATGACGGGGCTGACAGCACCTGCTCACAGCCACCTGCTCGGGTCGCATGCACGCGCAAATCCTCCTTCATCCTGCTCTAGAACGAGAGCGCGACAGGCAACTATGCGAATGTGAATAAACTATGATTAATGCATGTTATGTGTGTGCCAAATCTCTGCCATGAATTGCACTACCTTCAGTTTGGAGACCATCCAGAATCCCCACCCCCCACCCCGGACCTATGGGATTGTGTATGGACCATACAGATAAGTTCATATGAGTTATGAGCAGCTAGTAAGTTTCTGGTTGCTTTCTGTTATTGCAGATAATGAAGTGGCAAATCCCTCAGTGTGATGGTGTGTTTGCCTTGCAGCTTGGTGAGTGCATTAATAAGAATGACTGGGACAGGGCTGTTTCAGTCCATGCTTTCGAAAACAGACAGAGAGGCAACCCAACCCTGTGCACTTAAAAAAAAAAACTGAGAATTGATAAATAGAGGTGACGTAAGAAGCTTATGAAAACGTATTTCCGTAGGGATTGGGGGTCTAGGCCACTGGGGGCTGCAGCTCACTATTTAATACCAATTTCTGCACAGCACACTCATCAAAGAGAAGGGGATTTCCAGATTATCTGGCATCCTGGCCCTCACGACCTCACACCGAACAAGCAGCTTCTTGAAACATGACAAAGCCTCTATTATCCTCCGCAGAATTTGTCACTTCATACCAGCAGAATATGCTTTGTGTCACGGGGGCGGCAGACCTCTTAAAGAGGAGGAGGAGAGAGTCTACTGAGGAGGGTCACTGAGCTCATTTAACCAGAGCAGCATTTTAACGACATTTTAACAGTGGCTGGAAATGGGGACAGACAGTGTCTGCATGCTGGCTCGTTTGAGACTGAGGCTAGTGGTTCATGTCTGGCGTCCCTTTCGTGGATGCTCGTTTGGCTTGGAAGCCAGCACGCGTGTCATATTATTGTTTGTTTAGAGTTTTGTTTGTGTGAGCAGAGAGGACGAGCATTGATACGAAGCCAGTGGAAGACCACACAGTACACTGACTGGCCAGTGTTTGTGTCTTGTTTTTTTTTTTTGGAGCTGTTGTTATTTTTGTCGTTTTGACAAAATGAATGCACGGATGAGGCTGAACAAGTATCTTGTCTCCAGCACATTGATGTATAATGAATGCCATACTTGGTCCACATCTTCAGACATTGAAGGCAGAGTGGGTGTGTGGAAGTGGGATAGAGGCAGTCTGTCGACTTGATACAAGTGTAACTGTTCTCACAGAGAGACTTCTCATAAACAGGCAGTATCATCACAGTGTTTTGTTATGATAAGAACACAAATATGTTTGTGCGTGTATTTTTTCTTACAGAGATTAAGGCAGAATTGCCTCAGTGAGGATGTGTGTGTGTGTGTGTGTGCGCGTGCGTGTGTGCGCGTGCGTGTGTGTGCGTTCTTACAGCGAGGAAGGCAGTATTGCCTCAGTAAGTGTATGAGTGTTCTTGCAGTGTGTGTGTGTGTGTGTGGTAGAGCCTGTTTCTAGTCTGACAGATGATACAGTAATTTCATGTGGGTTGCCCCTCCGAGGAATCCCTGCCACAAAAAAGTGAAGATAGAGACACAGAGAGATAGATGGTGGGAGGGAGAAGGAGAGATTGTAAGAAAGGAATTAGTGAGAGACGGAAAGAAATAGAGAGAAAAAAAAAGGAGATTACTGGAAATAAGATGTTTAACAGGGAAGGAATTTTGGTCCTATCACAAGACACTTCAACAGTGGTGATGCACCTAACAGTCTTCTCCTTCCTCTCTTTCTCCTGCACCCCCCCCCCACCTTCCTCCTCATCCTCCTCTTCCCTTTCCTGTGCTCTGTGTAGGAGCAAGATGCCGGCTCCCTTCCTGAGGCCCACCTGCTGAACCGGTGAGTGGGTAAGTTTTGCACACATCTCAGAGGATAACTGAATCAGGCCCCGGGTTGTGGTCCTCATCTGGTCTAGGCCAGCAACAGCAGAGTGGGAAGCCAGGTCAGGGCCTGATCAGGGCTCTCCCTCTCTCACACACACACACACACACACACACACACACACACACACACACATGCACAGTTCCCTGGTCACAAGGTTAAAATTAGCATTAACATTAGCATTAACGTTCCACTGCCAAACCATAGCAAAACACAGTAACTACTACTATGTTACTACGACTGTTCCGTGAGATGTCCGCCTAAGCCCTAGGACCTTATGATGGTGTGCTCCTCTGAAAAACCCTGGAGAGCTAAGAGGAACTCTTACCATTGATGTTGGGCAAAATGTTTCATCAGCCTCCCAACATTTTTTTCATCAGCCCAAATTATCAACACATGGAACCAGCTTTCCAAACACATTGCTCAAAACATTGCCCCATATCATCAACATAAGCCTAACCACCTGTCAAGCAATCCTATATGTGACTTTCCACTAACCATAAACCAAGCAAACAAAGCATCAATTTTATACCCATTTATCACCCGGAGAGAAGAAATACTTTTTTCTGATTGGCTGGCGGGGTGGCTTTTAATTCTGAATAACGGGACACCTTTGAAGTAGATCTGGTAAAAAAAAGTTTAATCGCCGTTCCATATCAATGCTTATGAATGGTAACTATAACAACGATAGTAGGATGACGGTTGAGCCTGGAGGCAGGCTTTGCAACAATGGAATCAACTGTAAACAAGCTACTGTCCATGCTATCGCTGTTATAGGGCCAACGAAAGTTGTACAACAAGCTGAACTAGTGAGCTTCTTTTTAAACGGAGCCGTGTGTTTCCTTTGCTTTACAGTGGCAACCGGGTGATAAGCGGGATAACGGCCTTCAAGGTGTGTCCTCGGCGGCCGTTATCCCTTACTTGACAGTGGCCCACTGGTTAGCACTCTGGACTTGTAACCGGAGGGTTGCCGGTTCGAGCCCCGACCAGCGGCTGAAGTGCCCTTGAGCAAGGCACCTAACCCCTCACTGCTCCCCGAGCGCCGCCGTTGTAGCAGGCAGCTCACTGCGCCGGGATTAGTGTGTGCTTCACCTCACTGCAGCATTTGTGTTGCATGTTATTATCTTATTCTGTTTTACCTTTTTCTTGTTTGCCAAGGAGGTGTGGAAAGTAGCCGGGGGAACAGAACAACGGCTTTTCTTTTTCAAAAACAAACAACTAGTGGTGTGTCTGTGTGTGTGTGCGTGGGTGTGTGTATGTGTGTGTGTATGTGTGTGTGTGTGTGTGTGCGTATGTATGTGTGTGTGTGTGTGTGCGTGTGTCTGTGTGTCTGTGTGTCTGTGTGTGTGTGTGTGTGTGTGTGTGTGTGTGTGTGCATGCTGCTAGGTGTTTACACAGTATACTGCACTAGTTGCTAACACAGCACACAACGTTCTGCTGCTTATTTCATTTACTCCTCTCCTCTCCACTTTTCCCATCTTCTCTCCTCTTCTCTCTTCCTCTCTTCTCTCCTCTTCTCTTCTCTTCTCTTCTCTTCTCTTCTCTTCTCTTCTCTTCTTAATTAACTGTGTTATGATTGAATCCCTTATTGAGGAGTTTGCAGTGGAAGTAAATACTACTAGTATTTTAAGACCCCTCTTGTGGTAATGGTCTGCCCTTATATGGCAAAGCTTGAGCATCCTAACGCTCTAACGAGAGTCACTTACAGGCTCAGTTTACTTATTGTGGATTGCAATTGAGTTGGCATCTGACTGCACAGGACTGTCACAATTATTCCCACCAGATTGGGTCCCAGCTCATTCCAGTGTCATTGTAGAATACAGTAGTGGCCACGTTGCAGGGCATATGTAAACATATCAACTAGGTTAGTCAAAGTCAAAGTTTATTACTAACTTTATTATCCCGAAGAGGGGAAATTCAGGTGGCCAAGGCACAGAGACACACACATACACAGTATGCTGAAATACTGGCTAAAAATACGGGCTAAAAATGTATCTGTATCTTTAGAGTAATATCACAGGATAGCTGTGGATATCTTATCATGGGTAGGAAGGAATTCTTGGGTGATGTGATCTGACACTGTATGGTAGAATAATTGGCCTTAGCCCATGGTTGTCCTCCAGGGTGATGCCCACACAGACCGGCCACAATCCAAGCTTTGTCTGGTCCAACACTAACACCTGTGCGCTGTAGTCTGAGTTCCTCCATTTTAGAAAGACTGGACTCCAGTCACCCCTCTCTCTCTCTGATCTGTGAAGACCTGGACTGTCTCTGGGTAGAGTCTGAGCTAGTCTATTGTATGGCAGATTTTTTATTTCACATTGATTTATGTATCTGCTGAAAAGCATTAGCAGGGAGCATTGTGTTACAGTAACGCAGTTCTGAAACCCTGGAGCGGGACCCCCATCTGTGCCATGGTCACGTCCTCTGTTGGTAGAATACATTGTACCAGGCTGTGTTTGATCAAGTACATGCTTTAGTAAATGAGGACCCAAGTATGTCACTCTGAACCGGTCTGCCTGACATTCAATTACTTCTTTATGGTATTTTATTCATGTATACATTTGCTTTTCAGCCTGGCTGTTGGCTTGTAGTTGAATAAATACATCCTTTAAAGCACCTAAAGTGCTCCATGAATAAAGATTATGATATCGATTTTCATCTGTAGACTCCTGAGGGGGCATGTCTGAGGTGAGGTGAGGTGAGACAATTCAGTTTCACAGTGAAATGCCTGTGAGAGAATGGCATTTAGGATATATCCAGTCATTTGATAACTCTGGGCAATGATCACACACTGTAAACCGAGAACTGCCCACTTACTAGTTGTGGGGAGCTACAGAGAAATAGCCTAATTGGCCTCCCAGAGAGACAAACGTGTTCTTGAAGTTTGTGCAGCACTAATGAATCTATTACTACTGTTTCTCGTGTGTACGGTAGCCTTTAAAGGCAAGTTACAGTTCAGGCGTTGCTGTGTTGCAAGTGTTGCTCGACAAAATATGATGTACAAGAGTTAAAATGTGTGTCTGCTAGGGCGTTGGCTATAAATTGACCTTGAGATGGACTATCTGATGTCCGAAGTTTAGTCCAGCCCTTTAACCACGGGCATTTAGACTCTCTTGGGCCTCTAATTTGTATAATGCACAATCCTGTCAGGCAAATACTGAACTGTAAAGTGTTGCAGCACTGAAGCTAACTAACTGAATTCAGCTGATGTTCGAAGTTTCGTCCAACCGTTTAACCACGACCATTTAGACTCTCTTGGTCCTCTAATTTGTATAGTGCACAATCCTGTCAGGCAAATACTGTATTGTTAAGTGTTGCAGCACTGAAGCTAATTGAATTACTAGGAAAAATCATATTGCTAATTTAATACTACGCCTATAATCCTACAAGCAATCATGGGTGGGTCAGCGGAATAATTGGGTGTGTCAACGCACAAACAAGGAAGTTCTCTGTGTAGACGACCAACTAGCATTTAAAGTAAACTTCCGTCATATTCCTCTAGCCTAGACTTGTTCATGGGGCGCATTGTGGTGTCAGATTAGAGCCCCTGTTTTCTGATTCTGCATACAGCTTTTGTTTCCCTTAATGACACTTCACAGAAGCTTTTCAAAGGGACCCACACCAGTCGACAGATAGGCAGATACACTTTAACCCTTAGAACCCTAAGCTGTTTTTAGGGCATTTTCACTACCTTTATTCATAAGGATTTATTCTGATCATTGTAAGTGCCACACACACATATTATATATATTGGTATCATTGCATGTATTGGTACTAGCATTGATTTTATTTAGATTTTTAAAGAATTAAAATATAAAAATCATATTATAAAAATTCTTATATTTTGACCTGTATCTCACCACAGCAAGCTCATAGCTCTATATGCATTTCATGTGTGTGTAGGGCAGACTGTCCTGAAACGGGCAATATAACTGCCATGTTGGAGGGATACTCTAGGGCTGAGCAATTTACAGAAATATGTGGTGTGTGATTTACGGAAATAAATGACATTTTTTATTTAGCGATGAAAAATGACCTTTCTGCGCTCCATATCTGTGACACGAACTGATCTGACCTGACTTGACCCAAGTTTGCCTGTTAGCATGTGTGACTATGGTGTATGCACTCATGATGATTGTGAGAAACACACGATAGCGTTGGATTATAAACATGCTTTGCCACAAAAACGTGGGGTAAGTCCAGCAAAATGAAGTTATTATTTTGCTGTCACTTCGTCTGTTTTATAACCCAGAAGGATGTATTTGGTATCAAATGATAGCTCTGTGTCTCCTCTTTCATCTAACATACGTGGCATATATATCTGATCACGGGTCCGCGAGTAATTCAAACGAGAGTAATGGGTGTGCAGCGTTGGTTTGTGTATATGACGTTAATATTTTGCAGTCACTTTGTCTGTTTTTATCAGCCAGAAAGATCGATCCATGGTACCAATGGATAGCCCTGTTTCTCCTCTTTCATCTGATATGCTTGCCATATCTATGCGGGTTCGCGAGTAATTCAAACGAATATAGTTTACAGTATAGACTGTAAATATGATGCAATTTGATTTAATTTCATGATTTTTTTTAAATTTTCATACTTGATCGTACAGACAAGTGCGTAGTCTCTTTGGAAAGCCCCACTTCTTCTCTGTCATGCAATAAAGGTTTTATCTCGTTGCGATGAACAGTCGCAGAGCAATGTAACAGAGAAGAAAGGGTGTGTTTTTTGACGCACTTTGCGTCAATCGGGTTCTAAGGGTTAATCAGTGTGTGGGCTCCCTGGGTGTCAAACCCGTGGTGTGGTCAACACTTTAATCTACCAACAGAGGGAAAAAAGAGCACTTTGTAGGAGTCACTGTCACAATAAAATATAACAGGTATGTGTTTGCAATGTGATCGTTAAAGGTGTGTGTTATTTTTGCTTGGGGGGTGCGAGACATGCTGGTTTACAGTGTTGTAGTTAGAATAGTGTGTTATCTTTGCCCAGGCTGTCGGCGCACCATGCTGAGGAGCTGCTGCTGCTGCGTCAGAGAGCCGTCATCCTGGGCGCCGTTAACAGATCTATTTCCTCCCTCCCCCTTGCGTGTGACGAAGCAGTCACGGGTAGCACCTGACAGCAGGAGCGAGTGCCAGCCAGACGAAAAAACTCACACTCACCTCTCTCTCTCTCTCTCTGCCTCTGTCTCTGTCCCTCTCGCTCTGTCTTTCTCTCTCTCTCTCTCTTTCTCTCTCTGTTTCTTTCTTTTGCTGATGATTTCCTTAATTATAGGTCCTGAACTGTCAGGGTAACGCGGCAGAAGGAACAATGTTCCTGGACTACGTAGCCGCACCTGTGTGTGTGTGTGTCTGTCTAAAAATACTGAAGTACTCCGAAAAAGCCATTATCTGCGCTCTCTAATTCCCCCGCCCCACCCCACCCCTTCGGAAACTCTTTTCAATGATCACACTGGTGCTCCCCGTGCCTGAAACCACAGCTGGGAACGCTACATGTGAACGCAATTTGCACTTCCAATTAAACTGTCGACCTCTGTTCCAGAATGCAGAATGTGACTTTTTAACATCTTCCTATTAATATCCCTTCCCGTTATGAAACTTTCTTCGGGAAGGGAGCAGGAGGGAAGACCAAAATAAGCCCAGGACTTTTCGACAGCAACCCGACGCCAAAGCCTCCTCTGTCTTCGTCCTCCTTGTTTTTAATCCCCCTCCTCCTCCTCTTCCTCCTCCTCTTCTCCCTCGCTCTCATCCCCTTCTCGTCCTTCTGTCTGCCTCCTGTGCTAACCTGGTGGTGACCCCTCTACATCCCCCTCCCACAGTGTTTATGATTATGAACATGGCGGACATGTTGGGTGCAGGTGGATGCTGGCTTCCCCTTGGTCTGAAAGACTGAAAGTCAGTCGGCCAAACATCACTGGACCAGCTCCTGTTTCAGTTCATAATCTTCCGTTTGCTCCTCCTCACCTCACTAAATGCTTCTCTCTGCCTAGATCAGATGACTAGATAGCACTGTCAGAACAGCTTATTGGTGTGCTGGATCTGATATGGGCTAACAGGTTGGGTTGGCTGAGGAGAACTGCTGGATGGAAATATTTCTGGAGCGTAAGGTTTGTGGTGCGCCTGAATAACCTACCTGATACCATCCTGATATTGGCCCAATCTGGGCGTATGTATCCCCTCCAGAGTGAGCCCGTCTCAGTGGTGGTAAATAATGACGCAGTCCACACAGTGTGTGTGTGTGTGTTAGAGCACCTGTCATGCCTGTGGCACATGCAGTGTTAAGGACCCCAGAGTCTCTGTTTACCGAGGACATGTAAAGCAGCGGTTTGCAACAGCCGCAAACCACTAGCAGCATTGATCGGCTGCATTTGTTTATAATTGTTGATGGTGTGTGTGTGTGTGTGTGTGTGTGTGTGGCAAGTTCCAATTCCATTAACAGTATCACCTATGGAAGGCCAAATCAAATGTCCATTAAGGTAATGAGTGCATGGACCCCTCTCTGTGTAAACCTGGGACCTGTTAATCCCCTCCACCTGAACCTAGTGCAGGTGAGCATGTCTCAAAACAGTTTCACTGGATTACCTAGAGGTCTGTGCTGGGCTAAAATCCAAAATGGCTGTCACTCCATATACACTTGACTGTCCATGTACAGTAGAACCATATAAGTATAAGTGAGTATATATAGTCTTTTGATCCCATGAGGGAAATTTGGTCTCTGCATTTATCCCAATCTATGAATTAGTGAAACACACTCAGTATACAGTGAACATACAGTGAGGTGAAGCACACACTAATACCGACGCAGTGAGCTCAAGGGCACTTCAGCCGTTCCTACTGGTCAGGGCTCGAACCGGCATCCCTCCGGTTACAAGTCCGAAGCGCTAACCAGTAGGCCACGGCTGCCCCAATATGTGGCTGTGTTGGAGCCCTGTGCCCCCTCTCATTCAGATCAGATGGTCAGAGTGAGAGCGTTGACCACCTCTGAGGAACAACAAGCAGGCTGCCAGCGTAGCTGCTGTTCCGCTCGCTCAGTAGGCCAGTAGGGACCTCTAGCATTCAGGTGGATACACAACTACATACACATACACACACAGACACACACACACACACACACACACACACACACACACAGAGTGATACTGACTGCTATACAATTACAGAGCTTGGATGGATGGTAAGACACACACACACACGCATACACAGTGATAGAGTACGACAACAACAATTACAGAATGAGTGTGTGGGATGCTGTTTACATAACTGAAGTGAGCCATCAACAAAAAAGGTCCCCATTTCATACACACAGTTTTCATACACATGGTCAACAAGCACACTCATACTCTCTCTCTCTCTCACACACACACACACACACACACACACACACACACACACACACACAAAAAACACAAATCATTTATGTTATTGTCTTTGTGAAGAGGAATAGGATGTGCCTGTGGTGTGTGGAAAGTGTGGAAAGGTGGCTGTTGGTTTAAGCAGAGTTGTGTGTGTGTGTGTGTGTGTGTGTGTGTGCGTGGAGGTGATTGTGCACCCTCAGGTCCCTGCCTACTAATGGAGTTAGCTAATTAGACTACGGGGGGAGGGGGGGTGGCCTGGGGAGTGGAGAGGAGGAAAGGATGAGAGGACAGGGAGCAGAAGAAGATAGGGTTGGAGCAGAGGAATGGCGTGATGAGGACAGGAGAGAGAAGGAGAGGAAAGGATAAATGAGGAGAGTGGGTGAGGAAAGGAGAGGAGAGGAGAGGGATGGAGTGTTGAGGATAGGGGAGAAGAGAAGAAGGAGTGACTAGAGGAGAGGGAGCAGAACAAGAGAGAGGAGAGGAGGAAATGATAGAAGTGATAGATTAGTCCAGTGGAGGAGTGGGGAGAAGAGGATAGAAAAGAGGAGGAGGAGGAGGAGTGTGTGTGTGTGTGTGTGTTTGGGGGTGTAATCAAACTGAAAGAGGAGCATTGCTTTGATAATCTACACATCTTGTAGTCTGCACAGCCATTCAAGCAAAGCTCATCTGATGTGAATTCAACTGAATTGGAGACCGGGATGAGAGGAGAAGAGGAGAGGAAACGATAGAAGAGAGAGAGGGATGATCAGAGGAGAAGAGAGGAAAGGATAGAAGAGTGATGACAGGTGGAAAGGAGAGGAAATTATAGAAGAGAGAGTGATGATAGGGGAGGAATAGATTAGGATAGGTGGAGTGGGGTGAAGAGGATAGAGTGATTGATGGGAAGGAGAGAAACAAATGAGGGGATGACAGGAGGGGGATAGGGAAGAGAGGTGAAGATGACAGATGGAGAGGGGAGAGAATGAGAAGTGGAGAGGATAGAGAGAGAGGTGAGAGAATAGAGAGAGAGAGGTGGAGAAGAGAGAGAGGTGGAAAGGATAGAGAGTAGTGGAGAGGGGAGAGAGAGAGAGGTGGAGAGGATAGAGAGAGAGGTGAGAGAATAGAGAGAGAGGGGAGAGAATAGAGAGAGAGGTGGAGAAGAGAGAGAGGTGGAAAGGATAGAGAGAAGTGGAGACGGGAGAAGGAGAGAGAGAGGTGGAGAGGATAGAGAGAGAGGTGGAGAGGCTGGTACTTTTATCCAAAGCCACTTACAATTGAGAAATTACATTTACACCTTACAATAACAATAAATATTACATTTACACTACCAGAGATATGTGTGTCTTTGTGTTTTGGGATTTGATTGTATTTTATGTGTTACTTGCGGTTTGTTGTGCATACTCTGTAGTGCATACTTTGGCACTACAGAGGTACCGGTACTGATCACTGTAATATATTTGATCTCTGGCCTTCACTGTGTAAAGAAAAATGGTTGACTCAGCATTCAGGTAGCACACATTCATACAGTACATTTATTTGATGTAGGCATGACGCAAGTGACAGTTTAATAATCCTGACAACTCTGATACGTAGGTGTGTACACATTTTGCCTAATGGATGTTCTAAAGAACCAAGCCATGGTGTTGCTCTTCACTGTAGTGCTCCCCACAAAACACACACACACACACACACACACACACACACACACACACACACACACACACACACACACACACACACACACACACACACACACACACACACACACACACACACACACACACACACACACACACACAGAGACACATGCACACACACAGACACCTTCTTGTTCTCTGTCTCTTTCTGACCTTCATTCCTTGTTCATCTCTATCTTGTCATCTATCTCTTTTGTTTGTGTCTCTTCATTTCTCTGTTTCCTTTTCTCTCTTGCTCTCTCTCTTCTTTTGGGTGGATCTTCTTTGTGTTTCCTGTGAACGTGCGTGAATACACATGCATGTGTATGTCACTTGCATGTGTGTGTGTGTGTGAGTGTGTGTTTTGTGTGTGTATGCTGATGTGTGTGTGTTTGTGTGTCACTCGAGCTCACATGTTAGTATGTTTTGTGTGCATGTTTGTATGCTGGTGTGTGTGGTTTTGCATTGGCAAAAAGATGCAGTTCCTGCTGGAATGATTGGCAGCCGTCGGATTCTTGTACCTGTGACTGTCACACACTGTGTGTGTGTGTGTTTTGCACTTCAGATCCTCGTTTTCTCAATAGCTTTTGAATGCAGACTGAGGCTTTTTGTGTGTTGCTAGTCAGAGTTCAGGGACTCCCTAGACTCACACCGAGGGTGTTGAACGCTTTGTATGAGTACACAAGCCTCAGGGACTCTTTCCTCAAGGAGCTTTGTCAACGAGCTACTGTCCCTGGGACCTTGTATTGGACATTGTGTAAGATTACACCTGGCATTTGATTTGATGTCATTTGAGAGCTGAGAGTGGGTGCTAGCAGAAGGATTTATCTACAAACCTTTCTGCTTCTGGCATATTCCTTGTGTTATCTTTCTTATCCTATCTTTTGTTATCTTTCTAATATATTTCTTCAGTTATATTCCGTTATCTTCTTTTTTTTCCCTTTGGTATTGGATTGTACTCTCTCTGGTATATTCTTTCCTCCTGACTGTTGGTTGTCTACTCGTGTTATTTGCTGACTCTTTGTAACTATTTGTAACTTCATTTCTCTCCTAAGTGAGCACGAGTTCTTCTATATTTGTAAGACCAGTTACATGCGCCACTATAATATCACATTTATTTAAGTGGATTAGTGAAACCACAGAAGTCTAGTCAGGTGATGGTGCACTGTTTTCAGTCAGTCAGTATTTAGCTGGTAGTCGTTTGATCTTATTTGAGCTAGTGTTTTGATGTTCTAGTGTCAGGCCATGGAACGGTGAATTGGAAAGAGAAGAGCTGTTGTTAATATCTATTATGAGCTAAGTTTAGCTATCTGTAAATTAATATGTTTCTTTTGTCAGTAGTTTTGCCAATATTCTATTTAGTGTAGATTTCATGTTCTGGACAATTATAGTAAAATAAGCTACTGTTTTAGGCTGTGTCTGGTGTTTGACAAAAAGAGGCCCAGTGGTCGAATTTTACTACCCTTTAAATGACCACAACAGAGTGTTTTGCATATTAAGTGCTTTAACAAGCAAAACAAATCCTGGTTCCAAAGTGTCCTTTTTGCTTTGTTAGTCTGCAATAACAGCTGAGAGTTATCTGCCCGAGTTTGCTCCTATGATAGACTAATTAATTGCAATGAGGCACTTGTATTGATTCTGGAATGTGGAATGTTCTACTTAGAATTTAGAACTCTTTAGTTAAGAGTTGTTCTTCAGCCACATCATTACTTTTTCTACATCTGAATGGAACCTCTGAATGGAGCAAACGAGGAACTCTAGTTCTAGAAGTACTGAGTAGAACCAGAGCCGTACTGTGTAGAATTTAGCTAGTGCAGGAACATTTTAGATCATTAAGGTTGTTGGCCTGTTTGTTTTGGAAATGCGCAATGCATCAATGGATCATTTGGGGATCTGGTCAGGCTGGAATGCGGCATACTTAAGTTGATGGATTAAAGCTAGTTTAATTGAAATCATATTTAGACCCCTTTAATCATACAGTAAGCATTTCCATTCAAATTGAAATACATTGTTTGTGAAGTATGAAGCTAGGGGCCGGATACTCACAGCCCCATTCTGGATATGGACCTGGTATGCCACAGCTGTATCAAGTACTCCCGGCACTCCATTCTCTCTAGGATGAAGGATTCATGGTGCAATTATACTGTATATCTCCAATAAAAGTTTTATTATTTGTGAAATATTCAGGCGGTTTTCTGTTTTGAATCCTGAGCTAATAGGAGGTAGAACTGTACCAGCTCTCTTTGGGCTTCTGACCGCACGCTGTATGGCTCTGGTACGTGCAGGGCAGTGGTGGGATGATGAAAGCAGATCTGTGGGCTTCTCTCTGGTCTGCTGTCTGTGTCTTGTTCGTGTCGTTTCCTTTGATACCTCACAGCTCTTTCATGTTTGGTCAGCGCAGGTGTGTGTCCAGTTTGAGGTTTTCACTCGTGCTGCAGTCTGCCAGCTCCGCTCTGATGCTCAGGCTGATTCGCAGTGTCACACAGTGTAGCTTTGCTGATTTTGGAACAGAACAGAACCATATTAGGTCCAAATCAGGACCAGATCAGAACTAGATTAGATTTCAGATCAAGGCCAGATTAGATAGAGATCAGGGCCAGATTTGTCCTGGCCAGGTGCTCTGTGAAACATTAGAACTGTGACCTCTGAAAAACTCTCATACTATGCTGCTTTATGAGGTTCATTGATCCTTGTGAACCCTACATGTCTGGTTGATGTGTTGAGGGAATCCTAATTTACAGAAGGCCTTACTGACAAAACACTCAGCACTCCAATAGCTCTGCTCACTCTGAAACAGTGCTGCTGATCCAGATGACGTCCCAGGCCGAGTCGATCAGTTGCCCACCAGAACAGTGTTGTCTCCCAGCTGTTAACACTTGTGACACATTCCTACAGTACGTCATGATATAAATAAATATATGATATAAATAAAATGAATTTCAATTCATTTTGGGCTTGATCTGAGCCTGATCCAATCTGAACCCCTTGCCCTCTGGATCCTAGGAACAGAGCTATCTGTCACCTTTCCTGCTGCTGCTGTTGTGTCATGAGGCTTTGCCTCTGCCTCCATTAGAGCTGGCCGCTAGGTAAATACTGCTAAGGTGATTATTCCCTGGCCCTCCTGCTGGGAACACATTTCTAATGGATTGTCACCTAGAGGATTATCTAGCCCAACGAATATCCACAAGTCCTCCTCATCCACAGAACACACAGCACAGAGGCGCCCCACAGATGATGACATTTTTCCATCTGAAATTCAGTACCCTGGATGCGCGGTTTTGCCTTCCATCCCTGCCACTAAGGTTGTGTGTAGTGTGTGACGCATGTGTACGTACCTGTAGGACCATTAACGTTTGAGCATGCCCCTGTTAGGAGCCATGTGTACTCACTCTCTCTTTGTTTTCCTCTCTGTGTTTCTCTCTCTCTCTCTCTCTCTCTCTCTCACACACACACACACACACACACACACACACACACACACACAAGCAATCAGATAAATGCAACTGCATACACACACACACACACACACACACACACACACACACACACACACACACACACACACACACACACACACACACACACACACACACACAAATCCATACACAAACACATACATGCTCTGACATAAAAACATAAACACATACTACATGCATGGTGAAGTACATGGCACAGACTCTTACATACAGTAAAATAAACAGACCAGCATCCCTTCCGTTGTGTCTCAGCTGTGCAATACAGTGCCTCTGAGCAGTGCGATTCCCCCTATTCCTGTCCCGGTTATAATTTACTCCCTGTCAAAACACTGCACTCTGCCCTATTATGGTGAACCAAATTGTGTTCAAAAAAAGGAAAGTTAAGGGTCTCCCTGGCAGCACTTGACCCAACACACAGCATTCCATTTTGGCCAGAGGAGAGGCGCTGCTCCCGGGCCGGCACTCAAGACTGAAGTCATGGCATAGGGGTCAACGAGCAGCCAAGAAGCCCACTTCGGCTACACAATCCCACGCCCACGACTTGGATATAGGCTCTGGACAGAGACAGGCCAGTGTACCTAAGGCATGCAAGGCCTGGAGGGGTCAGGCTGTAATTATCTTGTTTCAGTCTTTTATCACTACTTCAAATATTCAAACATCACGAAAGGCCGCTTATCCTCAGCATATGGATTTGTTACGGTTTGGGTGTCCTTCACAGGATCATGTGACTGTACGCGCTGGGACTTAAATCATTTCTTTATTATTCATTCATGCATTTAGCTGATGCTCTTATCCGGAGTGACTTACAGATACCAATTGCAGGGGCAGTCCCACGGACGCAACTCTGCATTAAGTGCGTCGCTCAGGGGGCCCCATGGCCGCAGCCAAAAGTCCAAACCATGACTTCCTGTCTCCCCGCTTGGAAGCTGAGTTCAGTTTGGGTGGATGGGTTTTCTAATGGTTTGTAGTTCCTCTGTCTGATCATGTAAGGATGAGGAGGCAACACAGTTCTGGTGGTTTGGAGTTCCACTGTGGGGGTCCTTGTGAAGATGTGGATGAAATAGTTTCTGATATGGTAGGAAAATCATGGGGTCGGCTGGATCAGCCCAACTGAAAGCTTGCCAGAGCATTATTTTAATCTGTTCCAGAGACACGTTCTCACGTGTGAGGAACTGGAAGGTTCAGCAGAGTGGTTCTCAAATAATCTTTTTAACCTTAGGTGGGTCCTATATGTGACAGATAAGGGCTGAGTCTTCATCAGATCAGGGCCTTATCCAAACCATTTCATGGCAATACCTTAGCCTTATATCAGCCATACCCTAGCCATATAACAGCCATACCTTAGTCATATCATAGCCATACCCTAGACATATAACAGGCCATGCTTTAACCACATTGCAACCATACCTTAACCTTAGCCATACAATAGCCGTACATCAGTCATATTACTGTATACTTGTGCCATAGCACGCCCATATCAGGCTTGGAATCATGCTGGTTTCTGCTGCCGTTTAAAGGGTTTGGCTTAATGGGCTCCCTACTGTGTTGTTGAAAATCCATGTTTCGTGGAATCCATGTTTCGTGGAAAGAATAATACAATAACAGACTTTAGAAAATTAGGCATTCTGCAGTGAGAATAAACAAGACCAATTTTGGTGAGTTACAGGTAGAAGAAATGCAGGAAATAACTCTTCTATTGTCATGTAGCAGCCTTATCCTCCATTTCTCCTTCCACAGTATAAATGTTGATGCCTGTCAGGTAGGGAATGTTAATAAAACATAGAGTGGGTGAGATTCAGAAACTGAGGGAGGATGTAGAGAGGCGGTGGAAAGTTTTCATCATCATACCTCCGTTCCAAGCTCAAGCACATTGCTTGACTCCTGGCCACATTTTCAGAAGCTGTTAGTAAATATGATGTCTTTCAAGGCCTCTCTGTCTGTCCCTCTGAGAGTTTTGCTTTGTGGTTGAAAATGCCACCTAGTAAACTATGCTGGCTGTGGTACATGAGAAGAATATTGTCCTGAGAGAGAAGAGATTTAGACACTCTTCAGATAGTAAAAAGCCAGACCAAGTAAAGTCAAATATCTGCTAATGACCATGAGGTAACTTTAGTCTCCATTCCACACAGTGAGCTTCAATGTCAATTAGGAAAAGCAACATGTGTGTGGGTTTCTTAAACCAAGGGACGGTGTAGATGATGGTGGAAAATAAAGCTTCTCCATCTTGAATCTGACCCTTGCCCACACTTTCCCTCGCTGACAATGTAATAAGAAACATGATCTATTGTGTGGGTTTCCTTATAGACAGACAACATACCCACTATGTATCTATCAGTGCATATACTAGTAACTGTTGAGCCACAGTTTCAACCATGTTAAATATGGACAATATGTCATCATCACTTAGTCTGAGCAGCCTCTCCACTGTTATCTTAACCTCTATCGGCGAGCCGGGGCAATTTGTTTTGGAATCCTCTAATGATCTTTTCTTATCGGTGTCTTTTGCAGAAAGTGAGCCAGTGCTGTGTCCAGTGCTGTGTCCAGCCTACAACCCGTTCCCACCCTCCACCGTGTCAGGTACGGCAACTCTTCCTACTGCTCCTCCTTCTCCTCTTCCTTCTCTCCCTCCTCCTCTTCCTCCCTCCCTTCCTCCTCCTCTTCCATCTCTTCCTCCTCCTCTTCCATCTTCTCCTCTTTCTCTTCCATTTCTTCTTCCTTCTCCTCTTCCATCTCTCCCTTCCTCCTCCTCTTCCATCTCTTCCTTCTCCTCTTCCATCTCTCCCTTCTTCTCCTCTTTCTCTTCCTCCTTCTCCTCCTCCTCTTCCATCTCCCTTTTTCTCTCCTTTCTCTTCCATCTCTCCCTCCTTCTTCTCCTCCTCTTCCATTTTTTCCTCCTCCTCCTTGGGCTGTCTGAACACATGAGGCCAGTTGTCCAGACTTGGATTAAGCCTAGTCCTAGACAATAGGTCTTTTTGGTTTTATTTAAGTTCTCCTTTAGTCTAGGATGAGGCTTGATCCATGTATGTGAAACAGGCCTGTGAAGTGTATCCCTGCTATCGATTGATGACTTTGGCTGTGTGTTTCGATACCTGTGTTGTTGTGTAAATCGCCATTTTTCAGCAGGTGCTATTGATTTATACTGGAACATATTCCCTCCCACTGTTAGTAAAATGGTTGCCATTTTTGATTTTTGTCTGTTTGTTTTTCATTGTTTTTGTTATTTCACTCTCTGTGGGTGACGTCCATTGGCCATCTGTTTTGCTAACATGGCAAGAAATGAGTTGATGTTACCTTGGCCAGTGTGACCTTGGCTATTCTGGTGCCATGCTCAAGGACACGCCTTACAACAAGCAATGCTACCTCTGCTGGGGGAGTTCAATCAGTTATCGGATGCAGACAAAGCATTGCTTAGCATGCAATCAAAGGTTCATATTTTGCTGGGTCATATTTGAATATGATTGGGGGCTGTAATTCCTTTTTGAGTTTTCCTGATGATTGACCTTATATGGGTAAAGATGCATGTTGTTGTTTTTCTGAAAGCATGTGCTTTTTGCCAAAAGTGGAGTAAGCAGGAATTGATCTTATCGCTGATTAATTAGACCTGCCATCCGTAATGTGCTCAGCGGATTTAACTGGGTATACTAAACCCAAGTGTGCACATACTGTAGCATTGACAAGAGCCCTAAAATGAGCTAACACCAGATGTGGGCTACTCATATTAAATAGAATGAGGTTAAATCCACTTGAGGTTTTGTTACAGGAGATATCAGGGCAAGAGGGTATTTAAGGAGAACATCCTCTCAGCAATTTATAATAACGTTACTCTGTGTGTGTGTGTCTGTGTGTGTCTGTGTGTGTCTGTGTGTGTGTGTGTGTGTGTGTGTGTGTGTGTGTGTGTGTGAGAGAGAGAGAGAGAGAGGGGAGTTGGGGGGTACAAAAAGGAAGAGAGATATGAAAATGAAAGAAAAAGGGAAACATTGAAGACAAATGCTGTGTGTATGCACTCTACACACTCTACACACACACACACACACACACACACACACACACACACACACACACACACACACACACACACATGATTTCTGGCATGAGAACATTTCAGACCTGTAACCCCTGGTCCGTCTTTTTCCACGGCGCTCGTCATGGCCATCTCCATTTCTCAGATGGATCGGACAGCCAGTGCTGCCAGAAAAACACAAACCGTCCCTCCAGGACAGCTAATGATTCTAGGCTTTGTGCAGGTTTTAGCAGAGAGAGAGAGAGAGAGAGAGAGAGAGAGAGAGAGAGAGAGAGAGAGAGAGAGAGAGAGAGAGAGGCGGGAGAAGAAAACTCAGGAGTATAAGGAGTTTCTATAAATACCGCGCGGTCCCATTTGGGCTGTAAAGCGCTACCGGGAGACGGACATAATAAGTCACGCTGGTCAGAGACGGCCGCCGCTGCGCTCTGCCTATTACAGGCAGCCGGCCCCAGGAATAGGGTTGTCATGGAGACGCGCAGTGTCAGACCTGAGGAGCATCTGTGAGGGGTTTGTTTATTGAGGAAGGTTCCTGTGTGTGTGTGTGTGTGTGTGTGTGTGTGTGTGTGTGTGTGTGTGTGTGTGTGTGTGTGGTTATCCATCCAATCAGAATAAATGAATCTTCCCTGTACAGCTCTGTTCTAAGAAGTTTTAACTGACCTAAACACACACACACACACACACACACAGTGTATATGTACAGTATACATACACACAAAAACACACTGTCTCTATAGATTAGTTCTAGCAGTTTCTTATTTCAGTGAAACTGCTGCCTGTCTGGAATTCCTTTCCCTTGTAGAACGACTAATAGCTTTACCTGGAGGTAAGAATTCTATTACTTCAAGGAATAGTGCTTGTTTTCCAGTTAGCTCGCTAAGGGAAAAACTGTGAGGAACAAGATCTCAATTTGCACGGATTAGAAGTGCACATTGTGCAGGTAATGGCTCGAGGCCACTAATTATCATATGCCACCTGACCCAAGAGTCTGTACGAGAATACAGACCATCATTAAGGCATCACTAAAATAGAGACCACGGGAACAGGTATGCTATCTATAGATGGAGGAGGACAGCTAATCAACCACATTGAAGTAATATGAAAGAAGTGATAGTGCATCCTATTTTGGTTAAATAGTACCTGTGAACATTAAACCTGTATGCTCTGATGAAGACATGTTTTGTCGCAACGTGTAAGCCCATCTAAAGGCTTTTAACTATAAAAAGCAGTGTGCCTTTGGAATTTTTTGGTCAAACCAACTCTTTTAAGACGAGAAGTATCCCCTTGAAACCAAAGAGCACCTGCTTTCGAGAGACATACAGTATCAGTGACGAAGCACTTCTGACAAACAACCTTTTTTGGTATTTGAAGTGAGAGTGGGATTGGTAAGGGACATACTGTACCTGTGGCTGTGTTGTGGCCATAGGCATGAGCCTGGAGGCTGAGTTGTATACATAGGGTTAGTTGTATACCTAACTATTGTATGCATATGTTGTGAATATACTGTATATATACACAGTATATATATTACTTGTGTTAGGGGGTTCAAATGTAGTCTTTTGCCTCAGTGCATTCTCTTGGGGGTTTCCGGGTTTGGAATTCAGCCTCAGTAAAACCCCTTGACAATTCTAATTAGTTTTGGTCCTATGTAAATAACAAGGAATTTAATGGATTTTCATTGATGCTATTCTCTTATATTCAAACTAGTCAGGTGTTTAAAGTCCAAGGGAACACATATCCACAGACACACAGTACAGTAGGACACTGCTCAGTGGATTGTCCATGAAATGTCCTCTCATGTTGTTACCAGTCTGGGTTTTCTCCTTGATTCACATGGATGAGGCACAGTATGCCTGCCCTGTGTTGGGATGAGTGTGAGCATGAGCGTAAGGATGGTGATGGTGGTGAGGCAGAACGTGAGGGACAAAGTGGCATGACGGAATCCAGCGTCCCCAACTCACCCTGCTCACCAAGGGCTTCTGCCCTCTGAGACTCCACTTTTCTCTGTGCGTGCATGTGTGTGTGCGTGTGTGTGTGTTGTGTGTGTGTGTGTGTGTGTGTGTGTGTGTGTGTGTGTGTGTGTGTGTGTGCGTGTGGGAGTGGGCGTGTGGGAGTGTGTTTGTGTGTGTGCGCGTGTGTGTGTGCGTGTGTGTGTGCGTGTGTGTGTGTGTGTGTTGGCGTGTGTGTGTGTGTGTGTGTGTGTGTGTGTGTGTGTGTGTGTGTGTGTGTGCGTATGATGTTTTAACCCCTGCCCTCCCCCTGGCCCTGGTCTCTCGTCTGCTGTATAAGGCAGTGTGCTATTTCTGTGTTCTCTGAATAACAGAAGAAACACAGCTGCTTGCTCACTCTCCTCTCCTCTCCTCTCCTCTCCTCTCCGCTCCGCTCCGCTCTCCTCCTCTCCTCTCCTCTCCTCTCCTCTCCTCCTCTCCTCCTCTCCTCTCCGCTCCGCTCTCCTCCTCTCCTCTCTCCTCCTCTCCTCCTCTCCTCCTCTCTCTGGTGGAGCTGCCTTATCTGCACAGGTCACGGGGGCAGCAGCAGTAATTTGGTGAAGCCCTGCTCCAGACGGACTTATTTGGGTAGCTAGATAATTCAGAGGATTTGGGAGCTCTCTTTCTCTCTCTCTCTCTCTCTCTCTCTTTCTGTCTCCTTCTCTCCCACATGCCCCCCCTTCTCTCTCTTTCTCTTTTTCCCAGCCTTTCTCAGAGTCATATTTTCTTTAACCTCCATGCACAGTCATATACTCTCTTCAGACACACACATACACCATACACACACATACACCATACACACACACACACACACACACACACACACACACACACACACACACACACACACACACACACACACACACACACACATCTCTCCTACTTTCCTTTTAGTGTCCCTGTCTAACCCTATTCTCTTGATCCTCTCCTTTCCATTCACCTCTTGCCTAGAAATCACAGTGGGTTAAATGCTATATCTCAGTGGTTCTCAAACTTTTCACAATGAGTACCACCCACGAAAACAATTGGCTCTCCAAGTACCACCATTATGACCGACATTAAAATACAGGTGCGTAGGCCAATTCAGCTACATTTTACATTGTACATACTGTTTTGCGTTGTCAAGTCTTTATGAAAAGACACCTTGGAGACTCCCTGAGTACCACTAGTGAGAGTTCGCCAGTGGTACCCGTACCACAGTTTGAGAACCACTGCTATATCTTACCATGCGTGTCTCCTCGTAGCCTCCGCCATGACACCTCATGCCCAACAAAAAATGAGTGAGGAGTTCCTGTTGTGGGGTGGATTGGGCCCCTATTCTGGTGCGAGTGTGTACAGTGCTGCTCAGCTGGTTGGTGTGGTGGCGTCTGATAGGCATGGTACTGCAGGCACGGAACTGAAGCGTTCCACTGCTGCAACAGTTAACTTCCACAATAAGCAATGGAACTGGCCACACCAGACGTGATAAAAGCACGTATATTTGTAAAAAAAAGTTCTATGCTCCACAAACAGAGTGCTCCAATTGGGCACCCTGTATAGCCTTGCTGTGAAAGCTTCCTAGAGCTAATCTGGCCTTGATCTTCTGTGGAGCCCTTACAGACAGCCTTTTCCCATTTAAGACTGGGGCCACTCAGAGGCTTTGCCTTGGGCTTAAGCACCGATGAACAGCCTTACTCTTCTGTGTCCAGTAAGAGCTGTGAAATAGGTGACAAAAAATCCCCATCAGTGCTTGTTTTTTTTGTTGTTGTTCTTTACATGTACAGTTATTCATTTAGCTGATGCTTTTGTCTAAAATTACTTTAAGGAAACAATAGAGTAGCAAGTGCTACCTTGCAGAAGAAATGTAATGACAGTTTAGCATCAAGTTAAGTCAAGGGATATAGATTAGAGGATAGAGAGGAAGTTCATGGTAAGTGTAAGCAGAAACTTGAACCCAAGGAGGTGTTGTAAAGGGCAGAGAGAAGGGGCTCTAGAAATGGCCAGATTAACCAATGGGTTTTCTGGGCGCGTGCCCAGGGGTCCTTAAGCAAAAGGGTGCCCTCTGCAAAATATGCCGTTAAATCATGTCAAAAACAGTGTCTGTAGCACCTGCTGTCAGCTCTACACTGAGTGACGACGAGCTGTTACGTCAGAACCGAGTAATGTTTTGCGGGTTTACGGTGACACTGGCATGCAAGTCTCTACACTCTGGACGTAGCCTATTGAATAAACTGAACATTTCTTAACATCCAGACGTCATTTTAGCTGACGTGGTTAGCGCTTTCTCGAACACAATTGAGCAGTTTGTCCACACTTCAACAACCCACAAACATGAAATCTTCTGTCTAAACTTTTGAGAAGGACAGGCACTAAGGGTCCGTAACTTACCCGAGTACATTTGAACCCCAAAGTCTGGTTCGTTTGACCAGTGTGATCGCTCCGTACCATACCTTATGAACGTGCCTTATGATTGTGCCTATGCAAGATTCTAGAGTACAGCAGCTCAACCGTGCCTGGGTACAGTTTGATAGTATGCAGTGTGAGTGCGGACCAAGAATGGGAGAGAACTGTATGGTATAAGTGAACCGTCCCCAGCGTGAGTAAGCCAGTAGCATTTGTTAATGCCTGGTATAGCTTACAATCTTATAGGCTACAGGCAAGGCTTACATGCTATAAATATGAGACACGCTAAAGGTGGACATCTATCTCCTGTTGCTGGGTCAGCAGGTAAGATGGGATGTGAGAGCCCCAAAGCTCTCAACCAGGTTACAGCAGCTTTGAGAACCACCGATGGGCTGCTTAGAAAGTTGACTCTGTTATAGTTTGTAGATGATAGCCTACACACAAATTTATTTCTGTCAATTAAACCTCTTATCAAACCTCTCAGATTAATGGGTATCCTCATTTATTGTGTTGTCCAAATCCCAAGTTAAGGTTTGTTTCACGCTTGCACTATGTGGTTTGGATGAGTCAGACCACAGTCTTCAGCTTAAAGTTTCTGTCCAGAATTAAGTGAAAATCATCCAATTAGCTGCCAGAGTTCTAAAATATCTACGGCGTAGAAACCCACGAACCCCCAAATTTGTGCAGCCTAGGCCTACCCTTATTTGGCCTACAATTTCAAAATGGTATTCCATGACAAAACAAATAAAACCAAACCATACATATCTGTAGCCAGATAGATTGAAGGTTTATGCTGTAAACATTGTGTTCTATTTGCAAGAGTAGGCTACTATTTGCCTGTGTGTGAGTGGGCGTGCGGGGAGAGAGGGAGGACGGGGCCATTCCGATATTGTGCCCAGGGCCTGTGGTCATGATAATCCGGCCATGGCCCTAGCACTGTGCCTTGGGGTACTCCTTTTTTTGGGGCAGTGAGATGTGGATTGCTGTCCTAGCCAAGATACATTGAAGGAACGCACAATGAGATAGGAAACTAGGAAAGTGCTTTCCCTTTGATACCGGTACTCATGTTTGAGATTATGGAAAGAAGGATGCGGTAGTTAAACATATGGAATGCAGCTGATAAATTGAGTAAGATGAGCACTGATGATAGAGCTTTTGCTCTGGGTTCTTTTAAGGCTTCTGTCACAGACAACAGATTGACAACTGAATATAAGCCAGATTGCTTTGGATCAAGGAGGTTATTTCTTAAGAGGAATTCTGTTTGAAGACTGTTCTTTTGATAGCTTTGGATAGGAAGGGGAGAAGTGAGACCGGACGATAGTTCTCAACCTGAGTAGGATTGAGAGAGGGTATTTTAAGTAGCAGAGTTACCTGAGCCAGTTTGAAAGCTTTGAGATGTTTGAGTTAAGCATTTAACACATGTTAACACATTTAACAATGTTGCTGGTGTGTTGGTAGAAGTGGTTTGAAGAAGATTGGTTGGAATGGAATCCAACAGGCTTGCAGTAGGTTGGCTACATGTCAGGATCTTGGATACCTCACTCTCAGTGAGAGGTGTGAAGGAAAAATTATGTTCCATAGACTAGGAAGAGTGAGCACATACAGTTGGGTATTTTGTTTGCGCCCTTAATTGGAGGAGACAGAGAGAGATATGTAGCAGGACAGCTAGATGTTGTGTTGTTGATTGTGCCCTTAGCAGGAGGAGTCAGGTTGAGAGTGAGACAGAGTGGTTCAGAGAGTTGGCTGTTGATGGCCAGTGAGTATTTCTTGTTGCGTTGTATTCCATTCCCCAAAAGGTCAACCTCCTATTCAGCCCTGTATTCCCAGTCCAATCAACGATCCCCAGGCTAGCCTTTGAGATTGGAGCCCCCCCCCCCAAAAAAAAACACACACACACAAACACACACACTGGGTTTTTTACCCGACTGCCGAGTCATAATGCCCCAAGAGTCTGCTGACTATTATGGCACTTTAAAGGTAAACTATGCAGTATTGGCAATTTCTTTACTGATTTCTTGGTTTTTGCTTCTTTTTCGCTGGCTCTGTCATGACGAATGTCTGAGAAACTCCATCGCTACCTTTTTCTAGCCGGTGCCTGGTGTGTATGTGTATTTGAATGCAGTAAAGCAATTTGTTATACTCGTTATACTTCCTGACACTGAGGCCGTCGGCCTGCCGGCCCACAGTTGCAAGGGTGGTTTTTCCGCTCACAGGTGCTAGGGGGAAGCGAGACGGCCACCATTCAACCCGTCATATAACCAATCCAATGACTCTGAAGCTGTTAAATGAAGGTAAATTAAGCTAAACAAACTTGCATATTAAGCTAAAAAACCTGCATAGTGTGCCTTTAAGGCTTTCTAGGGACCGATCTAGCAATGCTGTGTGTGTGTGTGTGTGTGTGTGTGTGTGCGCGTGCTATTGTGGAGTCAGCTGACAGCTGTGGTGGTGTCCTGAGGGTCTCAGGCCTCAGTGCGGGCAGCAGTTCTGGTCCTGATTTACCCCTGATCTTGTACAGAGGAAGAGGGATATCAGGGGCATCTTGGTGGTAATTAATCTGCACTGCTCTGGAATTTCCTCGCTCACAAACTGGACTGTCCGCTGGGGCCAGAGGGGCTGGGGTTTGGCCAGGTCTCTGCTACAACGAGAGTGTGTGTGTGTGGTGTGTGTGTGTGTGTGGGTGTGTGAGAGAGAAAGAGGGAAAGAGAGAGTGTGTGGTGGTGTGGGTGTCTGCTTACATTTGTGTTTGTGTGTGTGTTTCCGCATATGTGTGTGTACATATGTGTGAGTGCATGTGTGCGATAAGTACTGTAATGACTAGTGAGTGTGTCTGTGTGTGTGTGAGTGTGTCTACTTGTGTGTGTGTAAGAGATAGTGTGTGTGTGTGTGTGTGTGTGTGTGTGTGTGTGTTGGGGGGTCAGTGTGGGTCACTCCCCCCCCCATCCCCCTGCTGTCTGGGAGTTTTGTCCATGTTTGGGCAGGCATGGACCTGCAGGGAGCTCCTCAGGGAACCCGAGCGAAGCAGGACGAGGTGATCCCTCAACCCTCCTAATCCAACCCAAAACGGGATTGTGTTGGACGCTTCAGCACACACTCACACACACAAACACACACACACACACACACACACACACACACACACACACACACACACACACACACACACACACACACACACACACACTCACATACTCACACTCTTCCTCTCTTCAGGTTTGCGGAATGTGCCGGCAGCTCAGCTGAAGCCGGAGCGTATGTTACGTAATCCGGCCTGGCCGCTGATCCCCAGCTGAGTCCTAGCAGTCAGCACCTCAGATACAAATGTTTACAACGACAGCTGACGCTGCTATCGAAAAACACTCACAGTACAATGGAGCTTTACACTTTTAGAGCCCCTAGAATAAGAAGTTCCTACCATGAAATCAAAGTGGCAACATGAGATGAATATACAGTACACCCAACATATAGCATGAACGTGATATGGGGTGAGAGTGATATTGGATGGATACTTGAAAGTTAAAGTTGACTTGTATTTAGCAGACGCTTGAATCCAAAGCAACACAGACTCGCAATGGCGGACCGACTGATTGTCAGGCGGTGACGTTTCTGCTGCTCCATCATCCCCGCATGGCAGTGAAATGGTATATTAAATGGTGCATGATGATATACAGTGCTTTACATTGTGCACTATAATTTTATACATTTTTATTTTATTTTATTTTTATATATTACACTGTAAGGGCTGTGGCATTTGCATGTTCAAGTTGCCCAACAGGTTTTTCTTGTGAGTCTGAATGTGATGTTCATATCCGCCCTTTACCGCGGCACTTTATGTTTGCTTTGCGCTGTGGGTTTTGCATTACATTTAGCTTAACTGAAAGGAATATCATTTTTGGTCACACGCAGGGATGAATGCCAGACTGTCCGAGAGGACCCACGTTCAACCACACATAGAGATAAACATCCGTCCGTCCGAACGAGCGAGCAGAGCCCCTCTATCTCCTCTTTCCCACCGAGACAGAGAGACAGGGCAGCCACGTTGTGCTGTCTGTTCCAGCTGAGATGGCGTTGGCCCTGATATCTGGCTCAGATGTGGCTCACAGTCTGTCACAGATGGCCTCATACGCTGACCCAGCGGTTAACTGTTAAACCAGGGTTATGAGGGTTGAGCTGCATGTTAACCTCAGCGGAGCGCGTATCTCCTCTTCCCAACTGAGGCAGATATCTACTTGAGCTTAGATTGATCCGGCCTCAGTCTGTCCCTGACTGCTCTGATCCAGCCCTAATCTGGATCAGAACCATCTCCTCAGAACCTTCTCCTCTAGACCCTCTCTTCAGAACCCTCTCCTTAAAACCCTTTCCTCTAGACTCTCTTCTCTTCAGAACCCTCTCCTCAGAACCCTCTCCTTTAAACACTTTCCTCTAGACCCTCTCCTCAGAACCCTGTCTGCAGAATCCTCTCCTCTAGACCCTCTCCTCAGAACCCTCTCCTTAGAACCCTCTCCTCAGAACCCTCTCCTCTAAACCCTTTTCTCTAAACCCTTTTCTCTAGACCCTCTCCTGAGAACCCTCTCCTCTGAACTGTCTCCTTAGCTGCCTGTGTGTGTGAGTTAGGGCTGCTTGATTAAGGCAGAATATATATTACTCACAATTTTCCTTTTGGAAACACCAACCATTTTCTAAACAAATTGAAATAATGAATGTAAAAAGTATTGTTTTTGCAACAGTCATCACTCTAAAGCAAAGGGGTGTGCTGGATAACTCAAGACAAAACAAGAGCAATTATTTGCAAAACAGAATATGGAAAACAATTGTTGTATCTTGATTATGTAGTTTCCATAATCATTTAAATTGATATTTGATGTTGATTAATTGCACAGCCCTAGTGTGAGTGTGTCTGTGTGTGGGTCTGTCCTTGTTAAAGGAGTGAGGGTCAGGAGGGTCTGGGCGTACTAATGGGTCACCCTGACCTCAAGGGGAACCTAAACACTCACAGATAGAGGGACCCACTATGTAAACACACCAAGATAAACCTACTTTTTGCTTTAAATAACTCTGCCGGAGCAGATCTGGGGAGTAGGCCTGTAAAGAAGACGCCTTTTAACAGCAGCAATTTAGTCTAAAAGCCATACAGTCCTGAAACTTGGAAAAAAGAAGTCCAGGTTTCTTTGCAGTGGAGTTACACTTGCTTCAAACTTAAAGATAGGGTTTATGGTCATGTTTTTTAGTAAACACTTTTGTCATAAAGCAACTTACATTATATTTGAACCAAAGACCAGTCAGAACACACCAGGGATATAACTTATTTATTTTATTTTAATTTTATTTTACCTTCATTTAACCAGGCAGATCATTAAGAACAAGTTCTTATTTACAGTGATGGCCTGACAAGAAGCACAAGCTCATCCTCCCTTCAGTGCCGTGGCTATACTGTGATCAACCCCAAATGTTAATACCTGTCCTTGCCTATCCTAAGTGGGTATACTAAGATGGTGATGCTTTTGAAGTGGGTATACTGCGTATCCCTGGGTATACACCACTGGTGCTACACAAGAAACTCCACACAATGTTTTGTCACTGCTCGGGGGACAGGTCGTCCCCACTTTGTTTGTTTCCAGTTCACGGGGGCCAGGGCTGTGTAAGAAGAGCGTCAGTGTTTTCAGAGACTAAAGGCTAAGCTACACCAGGCACGTAACTGAAGCGCTCCGTTCGTGTTGCGTCTGCTGCAACAATTAGCTTCCACTATAGTCAATGGAAGTAGCTACACCAGATGTGATAGCGGCGCGTACGTTCCAAAAAAATAGACCGTTCTCCTAAAATGGATTTTACGCGTCGCAAAGTGCATCTCACAGAGCATTGGAGTAAGTACTGTAGCTCAAGTTTTTCCATCAAGCAAGCCATTGCAGCACATCAGAAGAACACTAGCAACACCAGAGACGTGTTCATACCAAGAACATTAATTTGCGCCCTCATGAAGCCCTGGTTTTGGTAAAGTTTGTGTTGTCTTTGGGCTTCAGTCGACCTTAGAGAAAAGGCTTGTTGTGAATGACTGATACTGTGAAGCCAGTGACCTGAATGAAACATGACAGGCCTCAGTTTCCTACTGTGTGCCCTACCTGATTATCCCCCACCCCACATGGGTTTACTACAGCAGACACACACACACACACACACACACACACACACACACACACACACAGACACCTGGCAGCCATTTTGGCTCTCTGCTGAGACACAGTGGGTGGTGCGGTTGCATCCTTCGAGTGAGTCCTCAAGAGACCCTGCGTGAGTCTTCTCTCTGGGCATGAGACAAACCAGCACGTGCCCACTACTTTACACTGCCTCCCTGTCTGTCTCACACACACACACACACACACACACACATGGACTCAGCTCTGTCTCTTAGACACACACGCTCCCACTCTGTCTCTTACACACACACATACACACACACACAGATGCACACACACATGGACTCAGCTCTGTCTTAGGCACACACGCTCCCACTCTGTCTTTTACACACACACACACACACACGTTTTACACTTTCTACTGTCTGTCTCTCTGTCTCTCTCTCTCTATCTCTCTCTCTCTCTCTCAATTCAATTCAATGGTGCTTTATTGCCATGACAAAAAGGGTATTGCCAAAGCAGGACATACAGGGCCAGATGTACTAATGCTTTTGCACCCATTTCTGGCGTATTTGTTTCGCAACGTGCGTGTAAAATCATTGCGAGGTATGTAACAGGCCGCAATGATGTAAAAGCTGTAAAAGCGCAAACTGCCTGTCGCGGGAGCTGAACGTGGCAAATTGCGTTTTCCGTGTCATGCATATATTCATGGGAGGATCC
>NC_063196.1:14403784-14408784 GCF_017589495.1 Alosa alosa
GTGCGAACCATAAAATCACGTCGCCAATATAACATAAAAACTACACCTTCCATCAATGTTAGCAGTTTTGCATTGTGACTCGCTAGTTGCTTCTATCAAATTCAAGGGTCGCAGAAAAAGCGGAAAGTTAGACTGGCCAGCCAAGATGCAAAATACAACTAATTTCTTCAATCCACCGAATTCATCGGATATATGAGGAACAGGATGAGATTCTGAGAATGCAGTGAGAGACGGAAAAGGCAACATGCCTTTTAGTCCAGTTGACGTATTGGCTGCAATATGCAACATATAGAACGCTACAGACAATGCAACAGGCTTCCATGCATGCTTGTTTGTTTTACACCGAATACAAGCTGAAGTGCAAAACGAAAGTATGCATAGGCCTACCATTTGCTTACTGCCCCCATCAATGCAGATATTTTAAATAAATGTAAATATCATTGATTAGACTGTGTCGGGTTTTGTTGAAGAGAAAATTCACGGTTTTAGTAGTAGGCTAGTATTGGGCAGTATGCAGTCAGATAGGTCATCATGGGCATATTTGGATTAGCTACAGGTGGATTCACAAATAAATAAATTGGCCTAAGGACCTACATTTGGCAGGATAGCCTACTTCATACAGGCTATATGCAAATATGGCAATGCATTATTTTACATTAACAAAATGTAGAAAAATAGAATGGACTGAAAATAAAGTAGGCACTGATGTTCTTTAAAATCTTGTTTCCTGTAAATGTTGTCAGTCATTCTTAATCTTCACAATTGGTGCACTAGCATGTTTAACTGTTAGCTGCATTATTAGCTTACAGTGCAGTATGTGTAAGTTAAGTATAGAACTGACTGTGGCCCCAGATTTTTGTCTGTGCTCCTAAATTTTTTAACTTGGGCGCACAAGTGCTTCTGGGAAAAAAATGTTAGTGTAGAGCCCTGATGCCATGGCTGATGTAACATGTCTTCATTATTGTATGTGTGCATGAAATACAAATCCTTTGTGTACATTCCTGTTGCTGAACTAGTAAAGCAATGTTGATGGCATTGAAAGTATTTTGATACAGATAGAAATAGACATGATTGTGTATTGAAGGGTGCTTGAATGGATGTATCTTGTGAGACCACATTGTCTGCCATCACTGCCACACAGCCCAGTTAAGAGGAGTTGAGAGGGAGAAATATTCGCTCTTTCCACTTCTTGTCTCTTTGGAATAGTTGTCTGTGAGCTTCTGTGAAGCTTGGTAGTTTGGTAGTTCTCATTTTAAAAATGTGCAGAGCTGCAACAGTAATGAACTGTGATCTTTGTCTGAAACTATGCCGTGTTGGGTCCATGATATGAGGGAATTGGGCCTGGAGTGTTCTGGAATTTTATCTGTGTTTTTTAAATTGAGCTTTTTAGCCTTAACTAAATGAGAAGGGATGGTAGGAAATAAGTGGGAGAGAGAGATTGCGAGTGGACTCGGGAAATAACCCCAGGTGGGAGGGCACTTAGAGCAAATGTGACACGGGTGCTACTGCCCACACGACAGCTCTATTTGAATTCGATGTTTAAAGGTGCTCTAAGCGATGCCACGTGTTTTTTAAGCTAAACATTTTATGTCACTTACTGCAAACATCACCTAACCAACCGCTAGCTGTCTGTGTCCTGCACCTTTAAGGACGTGTGCAATCCCTGATCCGCTATACGTGGCCTCAACTGTTCACCTGTTCATATGTGGCTTCACCTGTTTAGTGAGGGAGTAGTGATGCTTCTGAAGGTGAAGTAGGCGTATGAAGGTCCCATGTCAAAGAGTATTTAACCAGGAATCATTTGTTCCACTGTGTGATTTTGGAACAAACGCTGTGAAATCCCATCCTCTCTGGGAGGATTTATGTATGTGTTCACGCTGCCAGTGCACGCCAGCCTGCCTGCTTCCCTTCTGTTGCATGCTGGGAGTTTAATTTGGCCGCGGTTGTCTTGGGTGGTGCTGCACCTGTTTTTGAGGCGCTCTCATGGGTTTCGGCGAGTCCCACCCTCGACCGGGGCGGCGGCTTAGGGAGACTTCCGTCGGTACGGTCGTCATCCCGACTGGACGGATGCTGGGAAAGCGTGTGTGGCTAACCGCGCTGGCATCTGCCGCTGCAGCCGAGACTGCCGACGCCTGCCACAATCATTAGGGTAAAGGTCACGTCAAGGTTAATGATAAACATAATGAAGGATGGTTAGTTACTTAGTTATGAAACCTGTGTTTCATAAGCCCTGCCATTGTCTGTGCCATGTGATGGATTGTACCCTACTACTTGGGCCTAATCAATGACCTGCTGCGATTGATTGCATTATTTCTGATGCCTAGCTGACGTTATGTCATGTTTGGCTCGTGCTTTATGTAAGGTGATGTGTCAGGAACAGACCACATGTCCCAGGAAATCAGATCCAGAGGACGCCAATCAAATTGCCTGTCTATAAAACCAGGAAAAAAAGGTTAATTTGTGGGATTGTATAGGTTCCCATGAAGTATGGTGTAGTATAGTAAGTGTGTATAGTATGTTTCCAAGTATGGTTATGTAAGTGTAGTAGATTCCCATGGAGTATGATAAAAAGTGTACTGGTAGTAGGTTTTCGTAGAGTATTGTAAAGTTATCGTGTAGTGGGTTTCCATGGAGGAGTATTGTTAAGTTAGTGAGTAGTGGGTTTTCATGGAGTATGGTAAAGTAAGTGTGTAGTAAGTTTACATGGAGTATGGTACAGTTAATTTGTAGTGGGTTTCTGTAGTGGGTTTCCATGGAGGAGTATGCTGCTGATGTTTTGTGTCTTTGCCCAGGCTTGCTTTGGCGCCTTTGCCTACTTCCAGTTGACTTGCCCACTCCTCAGCTTGTCCATTTAGGAAGGTGAATGTGAGCTGTTGGCATCAGAATTGGCATGGACATCTGTCACCTGGGTGAATAGGAACTGTGTATGTGTGTGTGTGTGTGTGTGTGTGTGTGTTTTCTGTGTGTGTGTGTGTGTGTGTGTGAGCACAGAGCATGGCTATAACTCAAGTCCGTGGAAATCAATCACAGCTCTCCTGCTATAATTGGCACTACCCACCTCAATCAATTCCTCACACAACAGGCATGGAGATCCACGCACACACATGCACACACACACACTTAGACACAAACACGCCTCACTGCCTGCTCAAATAGGGACGTGGGCTAAATATATTTCTGTGTGTGTGTGTGTGTGTGTGTAGGGTAATCTCAGATAGCTGTTGGCCAGGCGTAGAGGAGGTTCGGGGTTGTGTTTTTTGTGTTTGGGGCAGATGGCTGTGGTACCAGGCTGCTGATTGTGTCTTTACTCAGCACCGTGTGTGTGTGTGTGTGTGTGTGTGTGTGTGTGTGTGTGTGTTTGGAGCAGCTGGTCTGTTGGTACCAAGGCACTGATTGTGTCCTTACTCAGCAGCCGCTCCCTATTCTATGTTCTGTTTATATGTTTATATATCTCATACAAGCACACACACACACACACGCACACCCATTACTAAAACATTCTTTTCTGTGCTTATTCCTCAGGACCCCTTTGTGTTTGAGCCCAGCTGTGTGTGCAAAGTGGACGAGTTTGGCTTCTTCCTCTCATGGAAGAGTGATGGCAAGGTATGTATGTATATGTGTGTGTGTGTGTGTGTGTGTGTGTGTGCGTGTGTCTCGTCCTCCAGCAAGTTGAGGTGGCAGATGAAGGGACATGCTCCACCATCTCACTGTGGCCATGGTACCTGTCACAAACGTCATTCACATCACACTGTCATCTCAGTACGTCACATGTACTATAGACGCGTAGCTTGTTTTGACGCAGACCACAACGGTACCAGACTTTCACAAGTTGAATTGCTGACTACAAACTTGCGCATCCAAAATGATTGCTAACGGGGTGATTTTAGGCCTCTGCTCTCCACCTGGAGATGTCCCTGTACCCCAGACTTACTGTTCTCAGCCATTTGAAAATAGACTGTTTTATGTAACGACTTTGACATTTTTTGATGACTACATGCACAGAAATGGTCCTTGCCTTAAGCCATGCAGTAGATGTTGTCTAAGACAGCCAATCCTCAGCCACCTGCTCTGCCCTCATGTTGGGTGCAGAACACTATTTGTTAGGGTAGATTATTTTAAAATGATAGTGAACAACAGCTGCTCAGTTCTGGCACAGACATCACATCAACTCTGCCTGGTGACACTTAAAACACAACTATGAATATTTTAACTGAAAATATAGTTAAAAAAACTAAAAACGCAGTTAACAGCTCTTAGCAACCAGTGACAAAACCAATAAGCCATGCATTGGCAAGAAAGATGTCTGTTAATAAGGGCCAAAATAAACATTTTGAGAACTTAAATGAAGTTGCGCTCAACTTCTTCCTGCTGTGCGTGTGTGTGTGTGGGTGCGTGTGTGTGTGTGCTGCCTACAGGCCGTGTCCAGAGGGACATAACCGTCCAGTGTTGTGGTTTTCTGGAAGGAAGATTAGCTGTTATTTTAAAAGAGTGTACTGATGAGAGCAAGTTATGGTCCGAGCGTGAGCCAGCGTGTGCTGGAGTTGGTGTAATAACTCTTCACCAGTGGGGGATTAGCACCAGCTGCGTTTATGCATTCAAGACGAATGACACCATTACAGCAGGCCACCAGGGCGGCTACTGGGACTGCTAGCATTAAAACATCCGTCTGTGTTTGTGTGTGTGTGTGTGTGTGTGTGTGTGGATCTACTGGGCCCGTTATCTGTCTAATTTGTTACAGGATCTGGCCTGCTACTGATCCAATTGGCCCCTCTCTACTGAGCCATAACTGCATAACTGTTTTTCTCCAGCTGAGATGAGAGTGTGACCTCCCTCTCTGACTCTATGTGTGTGTGTGTGTGTGTGTGTGTGTGTGTGTGTGTGTGTGTGTGTGTGTGTGTTGTGTGTTGTCATTGCAGGAAGGGCAGGTCCTGGAGTGTTCCCTCATCAACAGCATCCGAGTTGGAACAGTGCCTAAGGTGAGGCCCAGTGGACACTGGCAT
>NC_063196.1:14413784-14418784 GCF_017589495.1 Alosa alosa
ACCTTTCAGAGTCAGTCTCACCACTACAGTGAATGCATCCATCTTTCCCTCTTCTCCTCTCCTCCTCTCTTCTCCTCTCCTCCTCTTTTTTCCCTTCTTTTCTCCTCCCCCCTTCTTATCCTTTTCTCTCTTCTTTTATTCCATCCTCTTCTCTTCTTTTCTCTTCCTCTCCTCCCCTGCCCTTCTCCCCTTTCCTCCCTCCTCTGGCCCTCCAAGCTCATAATAGCTTTATTGGTGTGTGTTCCCCTCGCGGCTATTTGCATTATCCCACAAGTGGAACATTTCTTCCTCTGATTGATTTGTTTGCTGTCGATCACATAACTCGTTCCAGCCTTTCCATCTGTCTCTCTCTCTCTCTCTCTCTCTCTCTCTCTCTGTCTCTCTCCCTTTTTCCCAACTCACACCACCTTCTGATGGATGGTAGCATCTTCCAGATAGATTTTAGTGACTGTTTACTGCTTCCCAGTCAAATGGTTAGTGACTGGCTGTGGCTGTTGAAAATGGCTGTTATTAATTAACTACCATTCAGATAGATGACAGACAGATACAGTAGTTCAACAGATTCTACTATTCATACTGATTTGAATACATTTTTATGTGTGTGTGTGCTGTGTGGTGTGTGTGTGTGTGTGCTGTGTGGTGTGTGTGTGTATGTGTGTGTGCTGCTCATAGAGTGAAATGCATGTCTGATAATTACAGTGTGGACTTGCGCTCTTTAATTATCGCAGGCATAGCTGCCCTATAATAGCCCTCTAGCGGATTACTAATTAAAGGAATGTATACAAACTAATAGCTTAATTATAGCATGTAAAGCACAAACATTTATGGGCATATGGTTCTTGTGCACGTCTGGAATGCCTGGACAAGTATGGAAATGATGAAATACGGTTTTCCAGATCTGAAAAAGTATGTTAATTAGGGTGAAAGTCTTGGAAAAGTCTGGAGGTTTTTTGCTCACAGAAATACACATGAAGGTCAAAGGTACATTTATACAGCAAAGCTAAATACATTGTTTCCCGACTGCCGTTGCGGTTTATTTTCAGTTTGTAAAGGTTAGGCGTAGTAGGCAGTAACGTTAGGAACCCCTGATCAATGTACACTACCGTTCAAAAGTTTGGAGTCACTTAGAAATGTACTTGTTTTCATCATTAATGTTGTAAATGACTGTTGTAGAAAGAAGTTGAAGGATACAGATGCCCATTATCAACAACCATTCATCCAATGTTCCAAAGGCACATTCTGTTTACTAATCAGATATCATTTTAAAAGGCTAACTGAGAAAACATTGGAGAACCCTTTTGCAATTATGTACAGTAAGCACATAATGTAATCTGAAAACTGCTGCCCTGTTTAAAAAAAACTCTCAGCTGGTATTCTGTCTATAATGGAGTACAATGGAAATTTCTAAGTGACCCCAAACTTTCGAACGACAGTGTATTTGGTTAGGCTGGACCAATGATTTCTGGCTGGACCAATGATTTCAAAGTTTACACACAAGGTTGGTGTCGTTAAGGTCCTTAAAGAAAAAAAATCAAACAATCAGTTTGGGAAAAGTATGGGAAATGTCCAGAATCTTTTGGAAAAGAGCAAGCGATCTGGTTCAGGCATAGGGGTCATGCATCATTGCATATTTCCATCATAAAATTGTCCCATCAAGCTACCAATTCCTTTGTTATGCAAGCTGATTAGGAAGCACAGAGGTAAAAGGCATCCCTTTGAACCCTTTTCAAATCAAATCAGAAAGAAATGAACTTGCCATGCTGCCTAAGGCTTGCCAGCTGACTGGATAATTCAGTTTTTTCGTCAGGGTTGTTCCTGCCTTCCTTAATGGAATCTAACGGAATACCCTGTGTTCTCACCATATCATTCTCTCTCGGGACAGAATGATAAAAGGAACTTGATTTTGTGTTGTGCTATCATCAGGTCAACTTCATCAGCCTACAGCCAATTGTTTTGTAGACAAATCTTTTTGGAAGTGAATATGAGGAGTTCCCATCCATTTACTGTATAGTAAAACTCAGAAAATAAAACAAGTGCTGTAAGAGAAATAAGGTACTCTTTTGTGCACCTTGCGCACCACACTCTGAGGTCGCTTTGGATAAAATTATCTAAGAAATGATTTGATTTGAAATAAATGTATGTAACCCTCCCCATCTTCTTCTCCCCATCTGTGTGTGTGTGTGTGTGTGACTGTGTGTGTCTGTGTGTGTGTGTCTGTGTGTGTGACTGTGTGTCTGTCTGTGTGTCTGTCTGTGTGTCTGTGTGTGTGTGTGTGTGTGTGTGTCTGTGTGTGTGTGACTGTGTCTGTGTGTGTGTGTCTGTGTGTGTGTCTGTGTGTGTGTCTGTGTGTGTGCGCGTGTGTGTGTGTGTGTCTGTGTGTGTGTGTCGTGTGTGTGTGTGTGTGTGTGTGTGTGTGTGTGGGTGTGTCTGTGTGTGTGTGACTGTGTCTGTGTGTGTGTCTGTGTGTGTGTGTGTGTGCGCGTGTGTGTGTCTGTGTGTGTGTGTGTGTGTGCGCAGCGCGCGTCGCGTCGCGCGTGCGGCGGTCGTCGTCGCGTGCGTGTGTGTGTGTGTGTGTGTGTGTGTGTGTGTGTGTGTGTGTGTGCGTGCTTAGCATCACACGGACATTTGGCTCGGGGAAGACGGAGAAGGGCATCTTCCAGGCGCTGAAGGAGTTGGGGTTACCAAGTGGGAAGGTGAGCACACCAGCCTGGGGATAAGGGGTCAAAGGTCAGCTATCTCTGCACCAGTGGTGTCCATTAGATCAACATCAACAACAATTATGTTTATAATATTGGAGTGACTCAATATTCAATACACTTTACTTAGTATAAGGGAAAATACCCAGATATCATCTTGTGGGAGAAAGGGTTTACCAGAGACTTCTTATTCGAGAGTGTCAGGTGGGATTGACAGAAGCAGGTAAAAGGTAGACCTTTTCACCTCCTCTTCAGCTAGTGCTCTCAAACTAAACAGTTCAACAAGTGCTCACAACATCTAGTGCTCTTAAACTTAACAGTTCAACTAGCGTCATCAACCGCTAGCGCTCTCAAACTAAACATTGCACTTGACAATCTGGAGGGGTCAAAACTTCAGATATTTTGTGTGGAAACATTTATAGACCATTTATAGTTTTTTTTTTTTTCACAGCAGAAGCTAACTGCTAATCCTGTGAAATAATTTATGCTAAAAATGTCCCCATTTAGCCTAAAAATGTCCAGGTATGGTGTCATGAGACTGCACCTGACAGAGCCCTCTCAGGCTGCTTGATTGAAGTGGCCACAGCATCTCCGCGAGGTTACCCAACCAGGCCAAGATAAGCTTTTACATCAGATCCGCTCCACTTCTGTGTCAGCCCAATAATAACGAGCAAATATTTGCTGGTGAATGATTATCCCTGTGACCTGTGCGTGTGTTTGTGTGTGTGTGTGTGTGTGTGTGTGTGTGTGTGTGTGTGTGTGTGTGTGTGTTAATTTGATTAAAGCTCTTATTGGCACCGAGGCAATCTCATTCTGTGTGATGAGTACAGAGGCTTTCTAACCCTCAGATGACATTTCAGATTTGAACTCAAACAACCTCAGGTCACACACATGGACACACACATGGACACACACACACACACACACACACACACACACACACACACACACACATGGACACACACACACACACACACACACACACACATGGACACACACACACACACACATACACACACACACACACACATGGACACACACATGGACACACACACATGGACACACACACACACACACATGCAAACACTCCACTCTCTCACAGTTACTGTTGACTTTTGTTCCCTCCAGAACGATGAAATCGAACATTCGGTCTTCACCTACGAAATCTTCTATGCCCTCACACAGAAGATCTGCCCAAGAACGGACATGGAGGAGCTCTTCAAGAAGATGTACGTATGGTCCTGGGGGTTCTGCCAGTAGAACAATATAATAATAGAAGGTGATAATATCTCCCAAGATCATAGCCTTGACCCTCAAGGAGTGCCCCAAGCCTACTAATGATATAAAGCATATGCTGTATATCTGTACTTCTATACTGCACAGAGTTGACATATGTAGTGTAGTGTAAGTCACGTGATGAAAGGACAATAAACACGTTGCTGAAAGTGAGTTGAAAGGAGATTAAACACGGAGGTTGACTTCAGCCCCAGTCATGCAGCTAGGTCCCCTTAAGTATTTGGACAGACACCATCGTTGTGTTTTTGCGTCTGTATATTGTATATAGGCCCATTCACACCAAGAACGATAACGTTAATGATAACCATAACGATAAAAGCGTTCACACTGAACAACGATAAACAAAGTCTCTCCTTGTGTTATTGAATGTGACGGCTAAAATTCGATGGCTTCTGATTGGCTTTTTATCGTTCTCAAAATCGCTCTGAAAGTGATCCCCAACGATATCGCTCTTCATGACGTTATCGTTATAGTTTATGTGTGAATGTCGTCATTCATATTAACGAGAGCGATATTTGTTTATAGTTATCGTTATCGTTATCGTTATCGTTCTTGGTGTGAATGGGCCTTAACTCAAGGTGATGAACAAAAGTGTTGCATTACCCGTCGAGGCATTACAGGAATGACATTTTCATACATGGCCACCCTGTTTTTGAGTGTCCAAATGCTGTTTACGTCTAAAGTGCAAAAGAGTAGAAAAGTGCAAATACAAAGTATAGACAGATGGTGCATAGACAGGACAGGATATATAGTGCAGTGTAGACAGTAGTATACAGTTGGTTTACAGAAGGTGGCTTAGAGTAATATAAATTCAATATAAATATGTGCAGTGTATTAGCAGTTAGCTTATAAGAGCAGAATTGACAGCGAATTTGAAGTGGATTGGCTGGTGTGTGTATAGGGAGAAGCACTAATGATTAGTGTTTTTTATATTATGAGTATTATGTGTGAGTATTATAAGTAGAGTGAGTATTATAAGTAGTGAAGTATTGTGCATTTTGTGTGCTG
>NC_063196.1:14421284-14423784 GCF_017589495.1 Alosa alosa
CGCACGCACACGCACACACTCACACTCACACACACCCCCCATTCCTCATGATCTACTGACATTGCGTGCTTGCTGTTAAAGCAAATGTTTGACCACAACACCCCCCTGTGGCCTAAAGAGGGACAGAAAACCCACAATCAAACAATAAATGAATGCATTCTGCTTTTTGATCATCAGGAAACTTTTTCTGTATGGAGCAGAAAATGCTGTAGGCATATGTGCAGAATTGAACCGTGTGTGTGCGTGTGCGTGTGTGTTGGCGTGTGACCCCTCAGGATGTCATCCAGGCAATCAGGGACACTGCGTTTGTCACGTCTGACTACCCCATAATCCTGTCTTTTGAGAACCACTGCAGGTGAGCTCCCTGTTATTATGATAATGTTCAGGGTCAAACACCATGTCCACTTCTCTGGCCACACAGGGCAGTTCACTAGGCACTCTGGACTCTATTGAACTTTATACCCCAGAGACAAGAAATACTTACTGTTTTGTGTCTGTACTCTTGCTCTATGTTGAATGCTCTATGTCAACCATAGTAAACAATGGTTGACAACTATTTCTGTTTTTTTAAGTGCCTTATTCTCATTCTATTGGGCATGTGGTTGGTGTTTCTGTTGCTACAGTAAGTGTCCCTGGTGACGTCCCATGATCCTCCTGTGCTCTGCTCTGCCCCTCACAGTAAACCCCAGCAGTACAAGATGGCCAAGTACTGCGAGGAGATCTTCGGGGACCTTCTACAGAAACAGCCGCTGGACGAATTCCCAGTACGTCACCAATGGACACTGGTCATCTAACGTAGGACGCTAGCATGCAGTGTAGTTTGACAGTCAGCAATATATGTTTCAAAGACATATTTATCTATGTATGTGTAAACATAGACAATAAATGTGTATACCGGTATATATATAAAAAAAAAAATATATAATTCTTTTTGTGAAGCGACCTTGGGTGTCTTGAAAGGCACTTTATGGGGCAGCCGTGGCCTACTGGTTAAAACACACCAGATCTCAATGGGGAAAAAACATCATGCTGGATATCTACATTACATTACATTTGGCTGGCACATTTTTAGCCAAAGCGACTTACAACCTGGTAAACAGTTTAACGCGTTTAAAACAATTCTCTCAACAATTCTAGAACAATGTAAAACAATTCAAAAGTAAAATAGAGAAAAGTGAATCAGTGAGTGCTGTTTTTATACAGTCAAGGCAGGTGGTAAGTGCTAGAATAAGTTAGTTGTAAGTAGTGCTACGAGAGGAGATATTCTTCGGGTCTTCAGGAGTTTTTTGAAGATGGAGAGGGATGTCCCTGCTCTAGTAGGAACTGGTACCACGTTCTACCAACGAGGACCAACAGATGAAAAAAGTTTGGATTGACCTGAGCGTACCGGTGGCAGAGCTAGACGATGTTTGTCTGAAGAGCGCAACGGTCGGGGGGTAGCATATATGGCTGGATGAGGGCATTCGAGTAGGTGGGAGCAGTAGGTTTAGCTGGGAGGACCAGCAGTTTGGTTTTTGAGAGGTTTGTTGGGTGGGTGCAGTTGCCTGTAGAGGTGTGTGCGTCCTTTCAAGGATATCCCTCCCCAGACCATCACTGGCCCACCACCAAACCAGTCATGCTGATTGATGTTACAGGCAGCAATACATTCTCCAAGGCATTTTTAGACGTCACATGTGCTCAGGGTGAACCTGGTCTCATTTGTGAAAAGCACAGGGTGTCAATAGTGAACCTGCCAATTTTGTATTCTATGGCAAGTGCCAAATGAGCTGCATGGTGCTGGGCAGTGAGCATAGGTCCTTCCAGAGGCCATCGGGCCCTCAGGCCACCTTCGTGAAGTCTGACAGTGTGGTCAGAGACATTCACACCAGTGGCCTGGAGGAGGTCATTTTGTAGGGCTCTGGCAGGGCTCCTACTGTTTGTTGTTGCACAAAGGAGCAGATACTGGTCCTGCTGCTGGGTTAAGGACTCTACCATCCTGCCCAGCTCTCCTAGAGCAACTGTCTCCTGGAATCTCCTACATGCTCTTGAGACTGCGCTGGGTGACACAGCAATCCTTCTGGCAATGGAACATATTAGTGTGCCATTCTGGAGGAGTTGGACTACCTGTGCAACGTTTGTAGGCTCCAGGTACTGGCTTATGCTACCAGTAGTGACACTGACCCTAGCCAAATGTGAAGTAGTGAAGAATCAGTCAAGGAGGATAAAGAATGTATAATTTGCCTGTTTTTACAGACCTAGACCTAGACCTTCTTCCTTTCTTGTCAAAGTTCTTGGAGAAAGTGGTCTTCAAGAAAGTCTTGGACTTACTATATCAGAACAACCTGCTAGACCCTATGCAGTCTGTTTTCAAGAGTCATTCTACTGAAACTGCTTTTCTGTCTGTGACCGAAGCATTGAGAGTAGCTAAGTCCTCATCTAAGTTGCTAAGCCATTAGTATTAATTCAACTAGACTTATCTGCAGCCTTCGATACTGATAACCATGAATAACCATTCTTCTTT
>NC_063196.1:14428784-14438784 GCF_017589495.1 Alosa alosa
TTCGATCACGCAGAAGGTGTGTGTGTGTGTGTGTGTGTGTGTGTGTGTGTGTGTCTGTGTCTGTGTATGTTTGTGTGTGTGTGTGTGTGTGTGTGTGTGTGTGTGTGTGTGTGTGTGTGTGTGTGTGTGTGTGTGTGTGCGCTCTGGTGATTAGCCCATGTGTCCTAACCGTGTGTTTCCACACACCGAAATTTCGCGTCGCTCTCATTGAGGTTGAATGGAGACGAAATTCACCCTAGTTGGGCGAAATGAAAGCGAATCGCCGAGGCAGGCGAAACAAAGTTGGCCAAAGTTTAACTTTATTTAAATGAGGACCATTCGAGAACCAATCAGGTCCGCGTCTTTGTGTTTGGAGGCGGGAGTTACAAAAAAGTCTGACCAAGATGGCGGAGACTACCTGAGAAAATTTGTATGTGATTAAAATGTTTCTACACGAACATTGGCACTTGTATCAACACGAATTTTATATGCCACACAAACTTAGTCAGAGCACATACACCACTAAATAGACCACTATATATGTTAGTTTAAACACTCAAACTTTTTAGCTAGCTGGCAGGCGAAATGCTAGTATTTTCAGACATTGGATTGCATTGTAAACCTAGCTAGACAGCTAGGCTACATGCTGCAACACAGATATGAAATATATTATGTCTTATTGACCTTGTTGTTTCTGTTTGTGCTGTGTTGTGTTTTGTTTTGTTTGGTTTTGTTTTGTGTCTCTTGAGAGGAGAAAGGCTCACTGTTGCTGTTCTCTCTCTCTCTTTCTCTCTCTCTCTCTCACTCTCTCTCTCTCTCTCTGTGTCCTGTCCTGTAGAGAAGAACATTCACCACAACATGTCCTCCTTTAACGAGTCGGTGGGCCTGGGCTACCTGAAGACTAATGCCATCGAGTTCGTCAAGTATCCTTCACCACACACAGGACAGGGGCAGGCTGTGTGTGTGTGTAGGGGGCGGGGGGGTATAGATCAGTTTATGTATGACTGTGTGTGTGTGTGTATGCTCTTGTGTGTGTCTGTGTTAGAGTGCGGATCGGGCCGCAAATTTCTGTCCGAACCCGGCCCGCGTCCGACAGAGTTGCGTCCGAACCCGACCCGAACCCGACAGGCATTTTCATTTTTATGTCCGAACCCAACCTGAGCCCGACGCATATGATGCTTCAGTTATTCCCATGCTAGTGATTAAACGTTCACGTTAGCCCATTAAATGGAACACACAACAAATTGTCTACAGAATCAGATGAGCGTGCACGCACGCAGGTCACACACAGCGCACATTAACACAAGAGGCCCAAGCAAGCATAGCCTATTGAAATAGAATTCTTGTCTTACCATTGACGAAAAGTCTTGAAATGATCTGCAACAGTCTTTACTACAGTGCCTCTGTCACTGATCCATATGCAGCATCGTTAATTGGGGCAACTCGAGGAAATCATCATCCAGTTGAACGAGACGACCTTATAGCCTACGTCTTTACCACAGTATGCAACGCAAATAATCTTAAAATCTCCCGATAGGCCAACAACTTTTTTTTAACGTCATGCACCCAAGACTGAGCTTATGTGCAAAATGTGCATAAACATTTGTTTATGTAGTCGTGACAACGCGTGTGCATTTCAGGCGGCATATGCCTGAAATGCGTTGTCACGATAAACAAATCTTGCTCACAGGAAGAAAGCTATTAGGTATTTTTTACATTTTACTTTATTCTCAAAAAACAAACGTTTGCATCATGTAAAGCAGACCTGTTGGATACCCAACATAATAAGGACTTTTAAATGTAAAGCTTCCAATGCATATCGCCCCCATGTGTCCGAACCCGAACCGAACCCGACTATAATTTCTAAATATTTGTCGGACCCGGTCGGGCTCGGGTCGGGTAGCCACACTCTAGTCTGTGTGTGTGAGTCAAAATATAGAGATGTGTGTGTGTGTGTGTGTGTGTGTGTGTGTTTGAGAGTGAGAGTGGGGATGTAGAGGTGTGTGTGTGTGTGTGTGTGTGCCAGCTAGCCTAATGAGGTCAGTCCAAACCCATCTGGACTTTAGCTGCCTCTGATGCAGCTCTCTGCACTGGCTCCTGGACAGACACATACACACACATGCGTGCGCACGCGCACACACATACCCACACACACATGTGTGCATACGCACACACACACACATACCCACACACACACAGACATTCACATCATTCACACAGAGGATACGCAAACACAGACACATAGACACATGCACAATAAACATACACACAGACACACACGCGCATTCAGATACACATACACATAGAGGACACACAAACACGGACATAGCGCAAGCGTGCGCGTACACTCACACACACACACATTCAGAAAAACATGTCAATACATGTAGATAGATAGATATACTTTATTGATCCCTAGGGGAAATTCAAGGTCACAGCAGCATACAGACAACACACACATTCAATAACAGCAGAAAAAGTAATTAAAAGTATATAATATAAAAAACACAACTAAGCAATAAGGACTGTAGAAGATAAAGAATATACTAAATATACAAAATACAAATTATACTGAATAAAACTTCATTTCAAAAATCAATTCTAAAAAAAAAAAGTATCCACATAGTGGGTGAATAATCAATCAGGTGCGCTTGCAATGACTGAAGCAGGGACTGAGCAGGGACTGAGTGATGTGTCTGATAAATACACACATTCATACACACACAAATGCCCATCATTTCATTAACTCTACTCCTTTCATTCTACACGCACACACACACACACACACACACACACACACACACACATACATACAGTCCCTCTCCTCCGTTCTGATCGTTGTGTTAGTTAGTGTCCTGAGCACAAGTTGCGCAGCTACAACAAGAGGCAGATGAGCCGCATCTATCCCAAAGGCGGCCGCGTGGACTCCAGCAATTACATGCCTCAGATCTTCTGGAATGCCGGATGCCAGATGGTCTCCCTCAACTTCCAGACGCCAGGTGAAGCACCGTCAGCAACACCAGGGGGCGCCACAGGGCCTGTCTAAAATAAAATCCCCACTGTTCAAAACTAGTAGTGGATGAGCCAAGGCGAGGGTCGTGACTACCACTTGGGCAGGAAATGGATTGAGTCCCAGAGGAATGGATGATTGTATTGTGCTTTTGAAAAAATGCCTTTTGATTGTGCTTCTTGATTATATTGATTTTGCTGTGCTATAACGTTATACGTTATTGATTCGCTGACTATGTTGTTAGATGTAGGTGACTATAACAACAGATGTTACCACTTTTTATTCCATGCTATTGCGTAATACCTGGAGTGATCTGGTTACTGTAAGGAGGTTTGAAGTTTGGGAATTACAGAGCTGAGAGCAAAGTATACCTCCATACACACATGTACATGAGTGTGTTGTGTAAGTTCACAAAGCTTGTGTAGTGTCACCAATCATTACCATGACCAGGCGCAAAAGAGTTCAGATGCTGGTGTCCTCCCAGGATCTGAGCTCAGCCTATCACAGTTGCCCGTGTCCTCCCAGGATCTGAGCTCAGCCTATCAGAATTGCCTGTGTTCTCCCAGGATCTGAGCTCAGCCTATTACAGTTGCCCGTGTCCTCCCAGGATCTGAGCTCAGGCTATCAGAGTTGCCGGTGTCCTCCAGGGATCTGAACTCAGCCTATCACAGTTGCCGGTGTCCTCTCAGGACCTGAGCTCAACCAATCACTGCAGCCGGGTTCCTTGCAGGACTTGAGTGCCTAAGGCAAGTTTAATGTCAAAACGTTGCTACAGATTCCGGTTTTAATGACATGTTTAGTCGCAACGGTATGCAGTGACGTGCTACAGGCTATTGAGGTAATTTTCTCTCGCTTGGTGGGTGTGTCAGAGGTGCTATCCTACCAGCATTAATGTGTTTACAAAATGCACACATATTCAAAAGGCAGAGCACACAGTGTATTCAAGTCATTTAAAGATGAAGATAAGAATGAGAAAGTTATGAAAAATAAATGTTCTTGCACAAACACATCATTCAACTAATCACTGTTTATGTTTAATCAAACACTTTGCAACATTCTGTCCGGGTTGAACTCAGCCCCTGAGGAACATTACATCACTTATCTGCGGTGCCCAGTGCCTCTACTGGGCATGCCCAGTGTGTATGTGTTTTAGCTGGAGGTTATGAGTTTGTTTAGTGGACAAAACCAGGACAAACTCCACCATGAGATATAATGCACAATAACCGTCTGTAAGGAAACGAAGAGTGTGTGTGTAGGTGTAGGTGTGTATTTGTTTGTGTGTGTGTGATGGTGTGGGCGAAGGAGTTCACCGATGAGCTTATCTGATGTGACGCAGGACACACACTCTCTCACACATACACACACACACACACACACATGCATACATACATACATACATACATACATACATACAGAGACACAAAGGAATGCTCCTGAACAGATGCTAAGCAGGCAAAGGGCACTGTTCATGAAACTCAGGTAATGTTCCAGGCATTCGCATGTCATTAAGATCAAACCACACTTGCACACACACACACGCACACACACAGACACACACGAGTGCACAGAATTACACACACACACATTCATCCGCACGCATGAACACACACTGTTACACACTCGCTCATACAAGCACACACACACAACTATTTTCACTCACATGGGCACACACAGAAATGCGCATGCTTCTACTCACATGCACATACACACTCTCTCTCTCTCTCTCTCTCTCTCTAACAGATGCAGAGGCATAGCTGGCAGCACAAGTCTCTGAACATATGGCTTCTACAGAGTTGGCAAATGCTACATCAGCAGGATGGGGGGTGCTGGGTGTGTGTGGTGGGGGGTGTAATGTACTGTAGAAGAAAGAGAGAACAAGGAAGGAAGAGGTGTAGATATAGAGAGAGAGAGATCAGGGGCAAAGGAGAAAGTGAAATGGGGGACATGGCTTTTGGGAGTTGATCCAAAAACGGACACAGAGGGATCCAGGGAAGGGGGGGGGGGGGAGGTGCGGCAAGAGTGGTGTTGAGAGAGAACACCAAAAAGAAGGAGAAAAGAAGGAAACAGGAGAGAGAGAGAGAGAGAGGTAAAGTGGGGTGAGAAGAGCAGGGAGAGGAGAGAAAAGAGACAGATGAGGGAAATGGGGCAGTAGCCTCTCACACTGAGGCATGCAGACTCTCTCTCTCACACACACACACACACACACACACACACACACAGTCCCTCTGTTCATCTTAGTACATCTACCCCAGTTACACAGCTGAGGATCACCTCTCTCCATACACACACACACACACCACTGAGCAGCACTGCAGCATTTCCCATCATGCATCTGCCCAGTTGGTGCCCTCTATTAGGAGGTAAGCAAAGAGCCATGAGACAGAAACACTGCTCTGAACATTCTGATCTACATTCCACACACACACACACACACACCAGTGTCCAGCAGGATTGTTTGACTGTTTAAACGAAGGACTGCATGGCATTAAATGCAGCTTAAGGAGCAGATGTTCCCTTTGAAGATCGCTAAAGTAATCTAGCTATATAGGTAACTCTGTAAAAATGCCCCCTTTACCCCTTTATAATCTCAGAGGAAAGTCACAAACACTTTATTTAAGGTATGGGCTAATGTGTTTTCTCTCTTTAGAAGCTGCAAGCCAAAATGTCCAAAAACGGATAGAAAATTTCTCTTAATGTGAATAATAATTTTGCACCATTAAAAATAAGTACCTTTGCTGAGTAAGCATATCAGCGATGTAAATCAAACAGAATCACTCGCACAGGCCTTTGTTTCATACAGACAGATATAATTTTTTATAGCATAATCAAAAAAGATTGAATATTCATGTACTCTCACAGACACACATGCGCGCGTGCGCACACACAGACACACACACACACACACGAGTACAACTGTGTGTTAGAGGAAGCAAGTGTTTATGTTTGTGACACATACATCATGACTGCAGATGAGTCCCTACATAAGGTCTGATGCTTACAGGACTCTCCCCAAAACACAACAAACCAAAGAGCTCTGTTTCCATGGTTATTTCTCCGCTCAGCTCTGCTGTGCTAGTTTTGGAGAACCCTTCATCTCTCTCTCTCTCTCAGTCACACACACACACACACACGCCTCAGCTCTACCACTGCCACACACACACACACACACACACACACACACACAGTAGTCACGCCTCAGCTCTACCACTGCTTTGCTGCACAGCTCTGTGTTTTGTGTGTAATGGTGCACCGTTTTCAACTCTCTGAAAAGGGCTTTGCATAATTCCCTCTGGAAGCTCTCTGTATCTCCTCCTGTTATTTGCATTGGCCATTCAGGGGTTAAAGTGTTAGTGTTCAGATTGGTAAGGCACAGGGATGCCCTCTTCATCTTTCCATAAGCTCAAGTATCTCTTGTTATATGCGTTGGGCATTCAGGGGTTAATGTGTTTGTTCAGGTTGGTAAGGCACAGGCCACAGGGATGCCGCCTTTATCTTTTCTGACCTGTATGGTCATTTGAGGACACGTGATAGCACTTGTTGTTTTGTGAATGCATTACTATAAACTTGTTTCTTGCTCCGTTTTTACTTCTTTTTTTTATTTATTGTCTCGTTCTTCTCCCATTTCCCTTTATTTTGCCTCTTTCCTTTCTTCTCTCTCTCCCACTACATTCCCTCACTCTCTCTCTCCTCTCTTTAAATCTCTTCTCTCTCTCTTTCGCTTTCAGATCTGTCCATGCAGTTGAATCAGGGGAAGTTTGAGTACAACGGCGCGTGCGGGTGAGTTCCAATATCCCATAATCCCCCCCACACACTAGCGGCGCCCCTCATCAATTAAACCGTGTCTCATTCCATTAGCTGTTGCCACGGGCAACGTTTAATAACTACTGTCCACATTAGCGCTTAGCAAGAACCACCCAGAATCGGCTAAACCTAAAGACCTCCTGCACATGCACGCACACACACACACACACACACACACACACACACACTTCATTACCGTCTCTGTCTTTTGTGAGCGCTCTCTCTGTCTCACACACACACACACACTTCATTACCGTCTCTGTATTTTGTGAGTGCTCTCTCTGTCTCACACACACACACTCTTTATCATATATCACTTTTTCACACACTCCAACAGTAGGCTATACAATCAAAAACGCTCTCTCTCTCACACACGCACGCACACACAGGCTCACACACACAGCCGTAGGGTTGGTGTGTGTCCTCATGTGGATTAAAGGCCTTGCGTCATAATATATGTTTCTTAGTTACCATTTAAAGATGATAAGATGGCCTCTACATCATTAGATACAGCATCCAGCACTGCCTCAGGGCTGTGTGTGTGTGTGTGTGTGTGTGTGTGTGTGTGTGTGTGTGTGTGTGTGTGTGTGTGTGTGTGTAGCTGTGCATGAAGGTGTCCATGTAATTTTTTTAAGTAGGTTTTATTTTTGAAAATGTATTTGTGTAAAGGTATTACAGTTTGTGTGTGTATGTGTGTGTGTGTGTGTGTGTGGGCAGGTGGTAATTATTTCTCCCATTAATTGTCAAGCAAAAGATGGATGGGTGTTACATTTCCCATTACGCGACTCCTGCACATTACTCTCTATCACACGCACGCACACACAATGCAGTACAGCACACATGCTTGGCCGCACAGGCTGGAGATTGAAACGAGTTTACTCACACGCTCACACACTCACACACACACACACACACACACACACACACACACACACACACACACACACACACTAATGATAAAAGTGTTAAGTGCTCCCCTAATTCCACTGTTTCTTATTGTAAGTCTGTGTGTGTATATGTTGTGTTTGTCCATCCTGGGCTCCCGTAGGTACCTGCTGAAGCCGGACTTCATGCGGCGTTCCGACCGCACATTTGACCCCTTCTCGGAAACACCAGTGGACGGGGTCATCGCCGCTACCTGTAGCGTTCAGGTACACCAGCATCTGGCCAGTTGCCATAGCAGCAAGCCCAGCTGAGACAACAGTCTCGTTGCCGTTGTTAAATGACAGTTCTGCATTTGCACAATGGCTTCAGTCCCCTTGGGTTCTAATGCGCTTGGTCCTAATCCTTGTTCTGGTTTCTGCAGGTGATCTCAGGCCAGTTCCTGTCAGACAAAAAGATCGGTACGTACGTAGAGGTGGACATGTACGGGTTGCCCACGGACACCATACGTAAGGAGTTCCGAACGCGCATGGTCATGAACAACGGGCTGAACCCTGCATACAATGAGGAGCCTTTCATCTTCAGAAAGGTGTTTTATCTCTCTCTCACACACACACACACACACACACACACACACACACACACACTGACACACACACACACAAACACACACTCACACACAGGAAACGGCACATTATATACATGTTGTGCTTTGCGCTTTTGTCTGACGAGTCTAGAGTTCATGGCATGTTCATGTTCTACTTTCACCCATTCATTAAACCAGCTGGTTTATGGTCACTGCACAGTTGCACCAGTACCAGTCAGAACTGGACAGAACTTTGCCATGTAGCAGACAGAGCAGGGGTGGGCAAACTGCGGCCCGCAGGCCAATTTTTAAAACCCAATGTGGCCCTGGAGCCACAAAGTTTGCCACCCCTGAGATAGAGGAAGTAACGGTCAGGGGGACAGACAGAGAGAGAAAGATAAATGAAGGTAAGTCAGGTAAGTTAGAACTAAAAAAAAAAACAGATGATTATGAAAGAGTTTAAAGACACAACGACTTTGTGGAAGAGAGATGTGAGGAGAGGAGAGGTGAAATGAGGACAGAAGAGAGAGATGGGGTGGAGGGAGGGAGAGAGAGAGAGAGAGAGAGAGAGAGAGAGAGAGAGAGAGAAAAGAGTCCTGAAAACAATGAGTGTGATGAAAAAAACTTTAGGGAGCAAAGTATGGAGAAAGACTAGAATGAGAAAGAGGCAAAGAAAGAGAGATATGGTGGGAAACAAAGAGAAAGACAGAGAGAGGGGTAGGGAGAGAGAGAGAGAGGGATGGAGGGAGGGAGGAGAGAGAGGGAGGGAGAGAGAGGCATAGTGGGAAATATAAAAAAGAGGGAGAGAGGGAGAAAGGGAGAGAGAGAGGCATAGTGGGAGAGAAAGAGAGGGAGGGAGAGGGATGCATAGTGAGAAACATAAAGAGAGAGAGAGAGAGAGAGAGAGAGAGAGAGTGGGAAACAAAGAGAGGGAGAAAGAGGATGTCACAGAGGGGTAGAAAGAGAGCAAGGGAAAGAATGGGTTAAAGAATGGGAGTCGGACAGTAGAGAAGGAAGAGAGTCAGTCAAGAGAAGGAGTGGTGTGTGTGTGTGTGTGTGTGTGTGTGTGTGTGTGTGTGTGAGGGGAGGAGATTGTGCTGAGCACAGCGGATTGCGGTAGTCACTGAGCCAGAACACCAGCTAGACATAAATCACACACTGCCGCAGTGCTGCTGGAGACTAGACAGCACAGGCACACAGACACACACTCATGCGCATACACTCACACTCACTGGCACGCACGCACGCACGCAGACACACACTCATGCGCATACACTCACACTCACTCACACACTCACACACACAGGCACGCATGCACGCAGACACACACTCATGCGCATACACTCACACTTACTCACACACACAGGCACGCACGCACGCAGACACACACTCATGCGCATACTCTCACACTCACTCACACACACATGCACACACACACGACACTCTCACACATAAACAGACATGCATACGCATAAACACACACACTCACACGCACACACACCCGCATGCACACACACCTGCACGCTCACTTACACACGCATGCACACATACGCGCACGCACACACACACACACGCATTACACATGCAACCTCATTGAGGCAAGTACTCTTTTTCACACACACATACACCACACTTCCATTCACATACACACTGCACATTTGTGTAATTACAATGTAATGTAACATTCTAATTCACACATTTATATATAGTCACTTTCTCTCACACACACTTGCACTTTCAAA